>NC_085136.1:181929025-181984251 GCF_035046485.1 Aedes albopictus | reverse complement strand
TCTCCCGGCTGCTGTCTGCAGCACTCTGTCCACCGGTCGCTCCGTCTTGGCTACGGCTCCTGCCTACCGCCCTGTCCTGGTCACGGGGTTTTCCGGCCTTTCCATCTTGCTTTCGGATTGCTCCGGTGGCTCGGCCCTAGCTGCTGTCCGCTGCTGCTGTCCTCTAGCTGTTACCCACAGCCCGTCCGTCCTGGCTGCTATCCACAGCCAATTCGTCCTGGTCCTCCATGGTCCTCGATGCTGGTATGAGATCCTGGGCCCATAACCTGTTGTATTTCAGTTGTGGTTATCCACCTTTATTCCTTTTGCCTTAGCCAGCAAGGAACTGAAACTGATTGCCTAACTGCTTGCTTACAAATGGTGGTTATCCCTAGCCTACATGTTCCGCTAGTGATTGTTAGCTACCGTATTGGCGTTCACACTGTGTTCACGTGACAGTTGTTACAGTGATGCATTTAACTATTTGTACACAGTGAGACGTATGAATTGCTTTTTCAACAAAATTCCATGATAAAAAAACAGCCGATCACATCCAGGGGACTGTTATGGCTTTCTTGTTTTCTTACCCAGCATTAAAACTATGCTGCCGTGTTAAAAGATAGGTTGTCAGCTTGAGCCGTACACTTGAGCCGCAGTTATGTTGGCTACGAAAACATTGCATTGGTGGGATAGAGATGCCTCTTCCTTGATCACATCTGTCTCGTGGATTGCCATATATTGCCCAGTTACTGATGCTGTTTAGCGTCTTCGAGAAAGTTTTTCACTACAATAACGCACGGAGACAAATTTCGTTCGTTTGAAACAAAAATATTCATGTTTATTCGGTTAACAAAAAAAAAAACGTTTAAAACAAAAATTTAAATTTATAAAACTAACTCAATAACATACTGATTTCGACAATATACATTGAGCAGCCCCCCGTTTCGTCGTCGAGAACATAAACAAAACTCACAAGTTCCAGCTGCAGATTTCCTCCTGCAAAAAAAAGGCAAGTTTCACAAAAAATTCCGCCAAATCCAGTTGTTTTCGGAAGCGTATGTTATTTATAGGTGTATACATTATGTTGACATTGGAAGGGTTACACAGAAGGTGGAGTTTTCCTGTGAAGGAAATGACTTTATGAGTTTAATGGGAAAACAAATATTTCCGTAGGTCGACCTGCCACAAAAAATATTCTGTCAGAAGATACATGTTTGTTTCAAACATGGATTGCATTCGCTTCAAATGTGACGTTCGATTTGCTCCAAACAGTATTATTTTTGTGGCCTGAAAAAATTGACAATTTATTTGAATTTACCTCAAATATTTTTAATTTTAACATAGTTTTTTTAATTATTCTTCAATCACTTATAACCTAATTTACAGCTCTATTGTCCACTAGGGCACTGCGTGAGCGATTCCAATTGGAAGCTGAACATACACTTTGTACAGCGCCTAAATGTATTCTATTTTTTAATTGTACTACACACTCATTTTCGATTTCTCTGTTCGGTAATTTATTTTACGGTTTTTGAACCGTAAAATACAAAAATTACTGAGTTTTCGGCATATTCATGCAACGTTACTGATGTTCAGTAATATTTTTTGACATTTTACTGAATACGGTTACAGTTTGTGCCGAGGGTTCAGCAAAATTGAAGATTTACTGAGTTCAGCCAAGAATCAGTAAAAAACAGTACTGACTTTTCAGCACTGGTTCATTTTTACTGAGTCTTCGTTAAAGTAAAATGTAAACAGTAATCCGCGCGTGCTCCTAGCTGTCAAAAAAGAAAAAAGCTTTGATCATCAGAGCTATCGCCGTAAAACTGTCTTCACTGCATGATTTAACATTTTCAACACCGATTCCTGTGCCCTTGCCGCTTGTTTGGTGGTAAGTTTTCGGAGATCTACTGCACCAGAGAAGTAGAATGGCCTTATTCCCTAGACAAATCTTCAGGGACTTTATTGTGAGTGCAAGTAACACAGCAAATTGTATACATTTTGCCACATCTCCGGATAGAACAATACTCGAGCACCGACTGGACTCCCGCACATGGAGCTTCGCCCTGAGGCCATTCCGGTTCTGTCGGATTTACTTCGTAGATTTTCAATACTTTCAAAAGCGGTCGGCAGGGGCACATGAATCGGAAGCACCTAGACTGAAATGCAAAATGCATCTAAAGTAGGACAGACCAGGAGGGAACAAAATATTTTCCGGAACTGAAATACTCAGCAAGACCAATCAAATAAAATTTTAGAGTACCGAAAAAGACAGTAACATGTGTATCAGATATTACTGACTACTTCAGAATTTGTTTGACAGATCGAAATTTTAAGTGTTACCGACTTTTCGGTACTCACAATCGTTTACCGACTTAACTCTGCTGATCAAAAACCCAGTAAAATTTTACCGACTTCGGTAATCAAATCTGAGTGTGATCGAACTGGTTGCCGTTGCGCTGCTTTCACTGTCTACCCTATCATGGTAGAATAATGAGCACGAGATGTTGATGTGTGGCTGTTGGTTGTTCCTGTTTCCAGTCCGATTGGGGGTCCATTACGGGTTGCCGTTCGCCGATGTCCAAGTATCCGGGTTCATTTGAGCCATGGGCTCAGAAGAGGGTCAGTGTCAGCTGCTCTCAGGAGGAAAGAGCAGCTGACGAAAGTGCCGGAACTGGGATCGAACCCATGACCATCTACTTATGAAGCAAACGTGTAGTCACTACGCCACGGGCCTGGCAGTTTTTTTTTGCGTTCGCGCTTTTTTTTTAACTATTGGTAAAACTGAGCAATCCCCCTGAGATACAAAATTTACTTTTAAATATTTCACGATATGTCGATTTTTCAAAATTTCAAACCAACTCCCCTCCCCTCTCCCAGAGGGCGGAAGGCCAAAACTTCAGATTAATGAGTTTCTTGTCGGAAGCAATCCGAAAAGGTGAAACTTAGAGCTGAGCAAAAAATTGTCGGACTGTGTAATATACTGAAAATTGAACAAACGCATGACGAGATGATGTATTTATACAAATCCTCTTACATTATATTGTCGTCGTGGTTGAAACCCGAAGTTTCCCCACACGCGACAATCGCATTTTCTCCAAATCCATACGGGAAACGTAACGTTGGACATAGTGCGCTGGACAGCGTACCTAGTCTTCTATCCAGCGCACTACCCGAGCAAAGTCCAACAACAAAATTACAGCAAATCGAAAACATGATTTGTATTCAGCAACAAATTGATATCACATTTTGATATCATTTTATCTCTACTTAAGTTGATTTCAAATTTTTGCTTTCGGTTTGCTGTCATTATAAATTAATGTAAATATTAAGTGTTACAATAGTTTTGAAATTTTTTAGTAAACTATGTAAAGTAATTCTAGGGAAATATCATTAGTACAATTGTATTATTGCATTTATGATTTGATATCAACCAAAAAACTCTACCTTAAACGATTTTTTTAATTTTCTTGCGCTGATAACAAAAACAGTTATCAATTTGCTATCATCGATAGCAGGAATTGTTGTCAATTTGCTGTCCCAGGAACATTTTTCTGCTCTCATTTTTGATGTTTTAACCGTTAAAACGACCAAAACGACAACAACCTGAGTTATCAAAATTTGCAATATCACAACATCAAAATTAGTTTTCAATTTGCTATCAGACTTTGCTCGGGTAAGGACTGTATCGGAAATTAACTATAAACGTTCAAAATGCTCTATCTCGAAGCACGGTAGGTCTTTTTATTTCGATTCTTCTATGAAATCTTCACAATATAGTTAAGTTTAGAACAGCTTGAAGAAAATTGGATAATGTTTAATATTATTGAAAATATGGTTCTATGAGTACACCACACAAAATAACAATCTGTACAGAAGGTAATTTTTAAAAATCTTTCACGTTTCAATAATTTGTGGTGAAAAAAATTTGAAAAAAATTTGTACGGGGAAAAATCTGGGAAATGTTGATTATTACTGGCAGTTATGTACACATAACATACCACTCAATACCGACTTTTAAAATTTTGATTTTGGATAGAAAACCCTCAAACATGTAGAAAATGGTCTAACCCAAAAAACACCTACTTCTTGGTCGAACTTTGACGCTCTGTTTTAAACATCTTCAAAGGTTATAAAATTCCTTTCTCTGGTAAAACTACCTCTTCAATAAATTTAAATACATGCCCAATTGAAAAAATGCGAATTTTCAACTCTGTCTAGTTTTTATTTGCGTAATCGTTTTTTAAAGACGCATAAAAAAAAGAGTTCCTCAAAAAATTGCCTTTTTTTCATTTTTAAGAATTGCGCTAAGCTTCAGAGAATTTTTTTTGGTAAAAATAATTTTCGTAAATCATGAGCATTCTGGAAAAGAATATATTTGTGCAAAAATAAGAGAAAAAAATGAATGTTTTTCCACAGTTTTCGCAACTTAAAATTTTTAGGAGGTGTCCAAAATTTTAAAAACATATATGCAATCTTTGAGATTAAAGTCCAAGTTAAATGGTTATTTTTTGAAAATAAGAACTGCCATTCTTTATTTTAAAGACATATATAGTATCTCCAAAAACAAAGCTATGTTTTTTTTAATAGATTATTCTTTAGGCAGCTATGAACGTTTATAGTTAATTTCCGATATAGTCCTTATGTCCAATGTACGTCCGGCGCACGGTTTAGGAGAAAAATCGATTTTCGCGTGTCAAAAATTCCGATTTTCAACTGTACGAACAATATATAACAATCTCTTTTCTATTGCATCCTCACTCATTAAATTTTATTAGGAAACACACTTCATTACTCAAATGTATTTTTTATATGATATACGTGTAGGAAACATAACATAAATTTAGGCGCAAAAATTACCGTTTCGTTAATTGATGCATTTCTCATTATAGCCGTGTATCTGTAATGCGAGGTCAAGTGGTAACACCTCAGGGACTTGGAATTATCGGCATTCGAGTATCAGTGGATCGTGATTCAAGATTTGGGTTCACATTAACACGACAAGGTGGATGGTAAGTATCGCAATTATTTATATTCAAACATTAGTCAATAGCAAATATTCAAACAACAATCAAAACAAATTCAAGAAAATGGTCCAACGATTGTTCTTAATCCAAACCGCTAAATCTGTGTTAAGATTTTATACTTCATCCCGAAACATGAGTTCATTTGGTTAAATGTTCTACTTATATGAATGCTTACAGTCACGGGTGGAACTATCGTTGGAATAGTAAGGCACTCAACGTTGATGGCGTGATGGCTGTATCTCAATGTCATTCGCACCACCAACTTGTGATGCATATTGGACTTGATACAATTTTTGGAACGCGATGAGATACGTATAGTATCTAGCAGTGTACAAAATTTCAAGTCAATTGGTTTGGAATTGACTGAATTATAGTGAAGAGTGCCCAAAATAATGGCCGCTGCCCAAGTGGTTCGCTAGCCTATCTCGCACCGGAACACACTTTTCGAAACAATATTTGGTAGCGGTGGTGCACAATGGTGATTGCGTATAATCTATCTATCTATCTATATACAGTCCGGATTCGCTGGTTGGGTCACGACTGCGCCCCGATTAGCGAATCGTGTTCATTCGTTGGGGCAACTGGCAACTGATCAAAATGCTCTAGACACACGCAAGTGACGAGAAATACGTCACGAAACACTCACATACTTGCACATAAATTCTGTATATAGGAGCTGCGATGCGACGGCGGCCAGACGTCAAACTCGTTTTGACATTGACAGTGCTTTTTAGTTGGGGTTTGCCCCAACCAGCGAACATTCAACCATCGAGACAGCCCATCTAACGAGCCGCCAACGAACAAATCGGGACTGTATATAAAAAAGAGTTTGAAGTCCCTTTGAGGCAACAAAACTCACGAATGGATGAACCGTTTATAAGTGGAAAAAGTTACGAAAATCAACTAGAAAAGTAAGAAAATTGTCAAATTAATGATTTTCCTGATCTGGGAAGCAAATCGACACGATCGAAGTAAAGCCAATCTAAAGTGCGGTGATGTTATGAACTCAACAGTTGTCAAACCACCGCAGCTTGGCAAGACTACGTTTGCCGGGACAGCTAGTCCAATGATATAATTGTAAATTGTTTTTCGTTAAGCCATAATGGGTATAAACTTTTAAAGCAATTCTTTTTTCATGTATGACAAATATGGTAACCCTAACCGGAACAGAAATCCGGATTAGCGATCCATATCCTTAAACACAAGGCTAACTGGAGACCCTATTCCTGGTTTAAATTGTTCAATTGAAACGAGCATTTCACTTGCAAACTTTTTATATATTTCAGTACTGAGTACCCACGGTGGTGCAAAGGGCAGAATTGAAAGATTTCCATCCAGGGCGATTGCCAGCCCTGGTCAGGTTGGTCAGGTGGTCAGGTCAAATTTCTGTCGACTTGCTTAATTTCGTTGTTGAGGCTGCACCGCCATGAGCCTCTTGGTCTGCTGCGATGTCCTGCTGGGTTCCAGTCTAACGCTTGTTTGCAGATTTCGTTTCCGCCCTTGCGTAGAGTGTGGCCGACCCACCTCCACTTTCGCTCCCGAATTTCTGTCGTTATCGGCTTTTGATGACATCGACGATGGAGCTCCACGTTGGAGATCTAATTGTGAGGCCACCATGCACGGATTATATACCGCAGGCATTTATTGATGAAGACTTTGCGTGTTCTTCACTGATACACACCAGGTTTCACTGGCGTATAGCAGCACAGATTTCACGTTCGGGTTAAAAATTTGGATTTTGGTGCGTCGACTGATCTGGTTGTTTTTCCACACATTTCTTAAACTCGCAAAAGCAGCCCTCGCCTTCTTGATCCGTGCACCTATGTATGTTGTTCTTGGTGCCACCATCGGCCGCCATTTGGCTACCAAGATATTGGAAGCTTTCAACATTATCCACTGATTGCCCAGCTACCGTAAAGCTGAAAGGGTTGACCGTGTTTACATCCAACGATTTGGTCTGATTGACGTTGATGGTAAGACCTGCCGCTGAGGAGCGATTGGCAAGATCATCGAGCTTGCTCTGCATACACTAGTTTACAAAATAAAACGAAAGTCGTGAACTTCTATCAAAGACCAACATTTTTTAAGTACAATTTAGTGCTGATTTCGAAACCGCGCTTCAAAAAAAATTAATTAGAGCAGTTTTTGAGTTTTAGCTTAATATCAAGTTCTACAATTTTTTAAAATATGGAATTTACAAAAATTCAAATATCTTGCGTTTTGTTCAACCAATTTCAAATCTTTTTCCATAAATTAAAAGCTGAATACAATACCATTCGATCATCTGAATGTAGGTTTTGTGTTAGATTGACGAAATTCAAGATGTTGGCGGGTTTTTGGGACAATCTCCTTAAGGTGAAACATCAAGGAATCCCATTGCAATTTTTCATACAAACTTTAGAGGCACAAATCTGACGAACAAAGCATCGTGCCAAACCGCACTTGTTTTTCCTGGCTTTGCTCACTTGCAAAAAGAGGCAGCTTTTACAAATCGAGTGCATTTGTTTACGAATTTTCAAGATTAGTGCTCTTGAAACCGTGAGTAGGGGATCAAGTCGGCCATTGTGGCAGCCATGTTTGTATTCTCTGAAGTTTCTCCTTAAATTTTAGCAAAATTTCCAAAAATATATGAAGAAATGTATTTTTTTTTTTTTCAATAAGAAAAAAACAATTTAAATTTTTTTTCTCAACGTCTATTTGACAGATCATATGTAGGCGAGTTACAGTAAAACATTCAGCTCAATCGGAGCATTGATTGCGGAGAATGAGATGTGTGAAGTGAGCGACTTTGCTTAAAAATAGAACAAAAATCGATTTCAAATCATCAACATGGTATGGAAAGTCGAAAAAATTTCCGCTCTACTGTAATTTTTTTTCCTTCACGTTTTCAAACTCAGGGCATGATTCTACACCAAAAATGATCATCAGCTTACCGAGTTCAAAAATGCTGTAAACTTGTGATACCAGAGCACCGTTGAGCTAGGAAAGCAACATCATCAGCCAATTCGAAGTCATTTAGGTGCTCCATGGTAATTGGTTGCCACAGCAATTCACGATTTGGTTCACGGTCAATCGCACCTATCAGGATTTCGTCGATAACGATGAGGACCCAGGTAACCACTAAGCACTGTTCTGAGCATTATAACGGCCATTAAACAGCTTTTCAGTGCTAAATAGCTCCATATAAGCATTCCTAATGCTTATGGGCACTATAACCAGTAAGAACTAAAATAAGCCCTGTAAGCCTATATAAAGCCTACAAGCTGTAAAGAAGTTTGTCAGTGCTGTCACAGGGCTTGGAGCACATGACGTTTATGTCAATCAGAATAGATTTCGACCAAAACAGACTCGAGTCGGTCATAATCAATACATTTTAAACATCCATGTCGGACGGGTTGGGCGGAACGGGATTATTTTTGTTGTTGGAATGTTTATCGGAATGGTGTTGTTGAATAGATAATGGAATCTGGTAATCTTGATTATTCCATTTTTTTTTTCAATCTAGACAAACTCCAGCTCGTTTCCCTCTTCTTGTGAAACGTTTCCCGACCATTTATTAAACATTGCTTCTCCTGCATCAATTCCTGCGTTCGTCACCACCGAGCTTACCACTGAATCATCCTCATCCCTTTTTTTTATTCTTAATCACTTAACCTAATTTGCAGCTCTTTTGTCCACTAGGGTACTACGTGAGCGATTCCAATTGTACGCTGCACTTCCACTTTTGTACAGCGCCTAAATGTATTCTATTCTACTTTATTAAACTGGTTGCCTTTGTGCTTCTTTCACTCTTCTACCCTTGTCCATATGGTAGTATTGTTGAAGCTAGTCCACTATAGCCATGAAGGTCATAGCGAGGCTAGCTCCGTCGATGCATGTTTCTAAATTACAATGAAAATAAAACGCTAGACACCTTCCATCAAACTAGACGGCTGCCGACTGATACCTCAATCTGCAACCGCCACACTCTTTATTCCATTCAGGTATATACAATTCAACACACTTCTTCCAAACTTCATACCTCTGCCATCTCTCCAACAATTGTACCTACCAACAAAACTGCCGCCGTTCACGTACCTGAAGGTTCGACGCTACCCGAGCGTTCAACGCTACCTAACTTACAACACTCCTCCTTAGCGTCGCAACCTTCGAACCACGATCACCTCCTCCTGGATCGAAGCTCCTCCTCACTCCAACGCTTAGCAAGTGGCCCAACTCCGACGCTTGCACCAGCTCTACACCAGTTCTGAGCTCCGACCAGGTCCATCTCCGAGCTCCACCTTCATGTTGTCTTCCGGATCACTCCTCCTGTCGCCAACCTCTTCGTCCAGGTGCGACCACCGAGCTGCATCCGATCCAACTCAACAATCCTCGAGCTCCATCCGGTGACCAGCCAGCAGTCATCCAGTTGACCCGTATCGCCAACATTCCCATGGATCCTGTCCTCCGTTGCAGCCAATCCATCCGCCCAAGGATCCTGTACTGCGACTTATGCGGCCGATCCTTCTCCCGGTCGATACGTGCTGTGGAACACGCTCCTGGGCCCATAACCTGTTGAAGCTAGTCCACTATAGCCATGAAGGTCATAGCGAGGCTAGCTCCGTCGATGCCTGTTTCTAAATTACAATGAAAATAAAACGCTAGACACCTTCCATCAAACTAGACGGCTGCCGACTGATACCTCAATCTGCAACCGCCACACTCTTTATTCCATTCAGGTATATACAATTCAACACACTTCTTCCAAACTTCATACCTCTGCCATCTCTCCAACAATTGTACCTACCAACAAAACTGCCGCCGTTCACGTACCTGAAGGTTCGACGCTACCCGAGCGTTCAACGCTACCTAACTTACAACAAGTATGATGAGCACGGTGATGCTTATGTGTGGCTGCTGTTCCTTTTCTAGTCCGATTGGGGGTCCATTATGAGTTGCGGTTCGCCGATATCCAAATTCCGGGTCCGTTAGAGCTATATGCTCCGAAGAGGGTCAGGTGCCAGCTGCTCTAGGGGGGAAGAGCAACTGACGAAAAATTGCAAGTGCCGGGGCTGGGTTCGAACCCATGACCATCTGCTTATGAAGCGAACGTGTGGACCACTGCGCCACGGGCCCCGACCAATCCTCATCCCTTATCTCCTTTTCAACCTTCGAAATGTCCAAACTATTTTGTTTTTCATGGTTTAAATACTAGTTTGATCACACATTCCCATGGTGCATTGGTGGAGCAGATGAGAAAGACAACGGACTTGGACTTGATCAGGAACCCAGAGGACAACAGCTAGAATCTGGATGACGTAGCAAAAAAGCAACTTGAATGGAAGCGAAGGAAGTTAGAAAAGAACGGGAGATAAATTATTTTTTTTTTCTTTTTTCTTTGTCTCACTTTTGACAACTTTCGCTCCAGAGACTTGGTAGGATATTTTAAAGTTGGCCGTATATCAGCCGAATAATTCGCCAGAAGTGGCTTTTGAGCAGCTCTATAAGAGAATATATAACCAATTAGCTCTGTTAGCCCGGTTGTACATTCGACTATAGAGCCGACGTAATGCCATTTTTACGGCTTAATGGTTACTTGGGGAGCTGTAGCGGTAATAGTATACATCCTTGCCTCACTCCAGCAACGATCCGGATGGGATCGGACAAAACACCGTTGTGCAGTACTCTGCACGAAAATGCCCTGTACTGTGCTTCAATGAGACCGATGATTTTCTCAGGGAGACCCTTGCGCCTAAGGACTTTCCACATGTTCCCGTGATTGAGACGGTCGCAAGCTTTTTCGTAATCAATGAACACCAGGTAGAGGAATTCATTGATTTGCTCCAGGATGATACGGAGCGTGACAATGTGGTCCACACAGGATCGTCCGGCACGGAATCCTGCTTGCTGCCGTTGGAGAGTTGCGTCTTCTCCTGTATCCGGTTAAGGATCACTTTGCAGAGGACTTTGAGAACGATACACATTAACATGATGCCACGACAATTATCGCATACAGTCAGGTCACCCTTTTTTAGGTGCCTTTACTAAGACGCTTTGCATCCAGTCGGCCGGAAATGTCGCGGTTTCCCATATGTTGCAGAATGATTGATGCAGTAGTTGTGCGGATAATACGGGGTCAACTTTGAGCATCTCAGATTATATGCGATTGATTCCTGGGGCCCACACAGCCAAGGGCTGAAAGTCTCTAAAATAAAGACAAATCAATCAATCAATCCTGGGGCCCTGTTTGATTTCATGCTACGGACGGCTGTTTCTATCTTCTGCACTGATGGAGCTTCAGTGTTGACAGGGTAATGCGTCGAACCCTTGGCGGATCATGCTGAGGTGTTGATGGCGTGGCCGACACTTGAAAAAGGTTTCCAAAGTGCTCGAACCAGCGTTTCAACTGGTCAGCCGGGTCGGTCAGTAACTGTCCAGTAGGCCGTCCCTTATTTTGCAAAATTTAGAAATGTTATAAGTTCGTTAGTGGAAAATGATCGTTTTAGCTAAAAAATGATCGTGTCAAAATTTGAAGTCCGTATCTCAAGGCTAAGTGGTCCCTCAAGGGGCCTAAAGTTGTCAAAAATTGTATGGGACCAAAAAAACATGAAATTTTTATCGACGAAAAAATACGCTATTCTACTAAAACCGGTGATTTTAGGACCCTAAAGGGCCAAAAATGTGCTTAGATTTGCGATATCTCTACTCGTTTTTGAGTTATTGAACAAAATAGGGTAAGTTTCCTTCGGAATTTAAAAAAATGGTCAAGAATGCTGATTTTTCAGTTGTTTTTTGTCAATATCTTAGAAACGAGTAGAGATAGCGCAAATCTAAGCACATTTTTGGCCCTTTAGGGTCCTAAAATCACCGGTTTTAGTAGAATAGCGTATTTTTTCGTCGATAAAAATTTCATGTTTTTTTGGTCCCATACAATTTTTGACAACTTTAGGCCCCTTGAGGGACCACTTAGCCTTGAGATACGGACTTCAAATTTTGACCCGATCATTTTTTAGCTAAAACGATCATTTTCCACTAACGAACTTATAACCTTTCTAAATTTTGCAAAATAAGGGACGGCCTACTGTCCAGGCGTGTCCTTCACGGGCATCGTAGCATTCATCTTGGTCCCACTAAGGCGACGTGAGACATCGTAGATGAGACGAATGTCGTCGGTGTTTGCAGCTTTCTTGCCTTCGTCGGCTAGAGAGTCCGCTCACGCTCTTTTGTATCGTCTACATGAGCATTTCGCTTCCTTCTCGAGAGTCGAATAGCGCTGACGGGCTACGGTTTTGGCTACTCGTGTTTTCGCTCGCTCTATCGCGGCTTTGGCGTTCCTCTTTCAAACATGTTGAAATAAATTAAATTCATCCCGCTTGACAGAATACTTGAATTCAACTCACATGAATTGCGGGTTTGGACGACGCAAGTGCGATGGTTCCGTTTGACATGTTCAACATGTTCAACTTTCGTTCAGTGAGTGGATCAAGTGAGAAGAATAGTGGTATTTACAGGTTCAATTCGCATTCAGTTGGGCATTTACATTAAATTGAATCAAGTCACGTTCACCTTGTAAACCAGGCATTACTATTCCGATGCGATAGTAAAGCCGGTAGCACACGGGATCAAATATTAGTCCAAAAAGAAACCAATGTTCAAACATCTTGTTTGACACGATGGAATTCTCATTAGCGTCACACTGATGTTGTTTCTTGAATACTTTCCTTTCCTTGTCAAATATTTGACCCTGTGTGCCTTAGGTCTTAGTTTTGGCTTAGGCGTTAGTAAAGACACTATATGCAAAGACACGAAATGCTCCAACTGGAATTCCAAATTTGCTGTCAATGTCATTCCAATCGAGCTGGAGACCTGTCAAACGCGCTCTAAAAGCATTGCTCGACAGCATCATCGTCATGACGCGAAAATCATCATCAATAGCAACAATCATCAGATTTCATGTCTTTAGCATACAGTGTCTTTAGGCACAGACAAACAGACGTCTCACTCTACTCACTTCTCATCGTTACACTTTTTATAGGTTAGTTCAAATATTTTGTAGTTCGCAAATCGCTCGGTCATGGCGCTCGCATCGTTTTTGCTCCTGTTTGACGTTTACTCATTACTGCCACCTACTGAGTGGTTTGCGTAACGCAGCCTGGTTAGCATTGAGCGATTATCTTTTCTCGACGATGATTTTTATAGCAATTTGTTCCAAGTGATACGTCTGTTTGTCTGTGCTTTAGGCGTTAGTATCAGCACAGCCCAGTTTGGAGTTTGGTATGGAAACGTATGTTTGCAAGCAGAAATCTTAAAAGCCTTTTTTGATGACAGGTCCGTGTATGCCACTGTTTACAACCATTGCTGAAAATGTCATTTCGACATATCTAAATTCAACCTCATCCAGCACATTTTAGAAGCTCAATCTGAGAATGTGGTATATAAAAAACTGGTGCGGCAAGACCGGATGTACAAAAAGTCACGGAAAACCCGTTCTATGTGGAATATTTAAGGTAAATGTCACGGACTACCTTCACCATGAATATCATTGGCATTTTTCGAAGGTTATCCGTGACATTTATCTTAAATATTCCACATAGAACGGGTTTTCCGTGACTTTTTGTACATCCGGTCTAGCCGCACCAGTTTTTCATATACCACATTCTCAGATTGAGCTTCTAAAATGTGCTGGATGAGGTTGAATTTAGATATGTATGTCGAGATTACATTTTCAGCACTGTTTACAACTGCCGAACAAAGGCGCAAACGCTGAACTGTCATTTTCATAGGAGAACTGTCAAAGGCCTTTTATGTATCGATCAATGATACTTTGATTCAGCGTATTTCAATTTAACCCTTTACCAACCATAGAGTGACAATTAATAATGTTGTTCGATTTTTGTTTATTTTTATTTATGTGTATTTTAACCTAAAGCTAATTCAACACTCACACTTACACAGGTTCGATGTTTTGGTAAACGGTGGTGGTGCAGTGACATTGCAGTTTCAAAGATCACCGTTTCGTCCATTAACACGCACAGTTTTCGTCCCATGGAATCAGGTAAATTCTTATTAAATGATGAGTTTTATTAGTTAGGTTTATTTAATGTTCAAAAAGGTCAAAAGGATCCTGAATCCCTATTTCAATAATTGAGCATTGTAGGGTCTTGTAGCATTTGGGCATATTGGGCACTTAGCGCCATAACTAAATCAATTTCAATCCAATTGATTTGACTGTGCGTATTTTACCGTGTGCCAAAAATTAAGTGGTTAGGTATTAAATTGACTTATTTATAGCTGCAAGTGCTCAAAATAGGTAAACCTGCCCTGGGCAGGCTACCCAAGTGGTGCAAGACACTCCATTTGGTTTAAGCGAAGTGAAGACACTATATAGGGTATCGGGATGTTTCGTTGGCGTAGTTCCCTCGTGCGGCCTGTCTTAACGTAAATCAACAAAATAAATAAACACTAGGGTGGCTCACACTTATATGAAAAACAAAAAATTGGAAAAGCCCAAGTCTTACCTCCTGAATCGGGTGTTTTGGACTCCCACAAGCTACGTTCAAAATTTAAGCAAAATCGATTAAGTCTAAGGGGGCGCTCAAAATGCTTGAAGTTTGTATGGAAAAACGTGGCTAAACCCGAGCAGAAGGGCATACCTTACAAATACCATGCGAAGAGCAATATGTGCTCTGATCAGTGAACCGTGTTTATACACATTTGAATTTGTCACACCCTAACACCCTAGCATATGTTCCACAAGAGAATCTTTCTTTACTCTCATTACTCCCGATCAACTCGAATCTCATCAGCTGTAGGTACACGCTATAGAGTACAACCCATTAGCAGTTAGTTATCTCGCAACCGACCGTGCGCGCAGACCGTCGTCGAGTTCTACCGCGACTGTGTTTTGAAGAACCAATAAAGTCAATACGGTTATATCGAGCCAGTTTTTGTATCGCAATAAAAGTGTTTTAACGCCTAAATCGCGGGTCGAGTTCAGTGCCGTATCCGAAATCCGGTTCCAGTGTGATCCTGTCGGAACATTTTTTGGTCCTTCGAACCGGATTTCGGGGACTTAGTGCCGTGAAGAAGTGCCGAAAACCCAGTGACCTATGGACTGTGAACAATAAAAAACCCATATGGACTGAACGTTGACCTGGTGAAGAGGGTCCAGTGCGTGCGAACGAGGTTCAGTGATCTGCATGGGAAGAGCAGTGAACCCTAGCGATCCAGTGTTGAGTGCGCCAGTGATATCAGTTGGCAGTTTGGAAGACCCAGCCGAGCAATTATTCCCGTTTGGCTGTGACGACGCAGGCGGCAGTTCGATCGAGAGGACGACGACGACGACGACGACGACGACAATAGCATCGAGACTGCTGAAACCGGGGAAGTAGATTTTGCATGTTCTGTTTTGGTTTGTGGTGGCTTGCGTGAGATGATACTGTGTATGTATGTGGTGATTGAGTATCAATAAATTTGATTGGAACGCATGCGAGTTTCATTGATTTGGGATTGAGCCTCTGCAGTTAATGCAATTATCCCCCCGGGTGGGTCGGTTGGTCTCGGAATTATTGGCATTTTCGTCGTCACTTTGGTTGTTGTCTGCTTTGGTTTGTTCGCCCGCTGCTGTCAATAACCGTCGCCCGTCTGCTATTTCACGAGGTCGCGCGGGACGTCGAGTCGATTGTGGGTGTTTTTTTGAAAAATCAGTGCACAGTGGAAGTGATTAATTACCGGTGGCAGTGCAGTGTGCGATATCATTATTATTCAGTGAGATGGTGAATCTGTGATCAGTGACCATGACGAACGATCTTCGTGAGCTGGAGAAGCAGGATCGCAACATCCGGAAGACGTTGGAAGGGATGCAGTACTTCGTCGAACATTACAGTCCTGACCTAGTCGATCAAGTGGCGATTCGTCTTCAGCGATTGGAGGAAGTTTTTCAGGAGTTCCATGCGGTTCGTCGAAAGATAGAGCTGTTAACAGAAGATGTGTTCTCCGAAGACGAAGAAGAAGTGGACCAGAAGGAAACCTAGGAACAGCGAAAGGTTCGTATTGCCGGCGTGATTCAAGCGAGGGAAGAAGCGAACGTAGAGATCATGATGAAAATCGAGAACGTCTACTACAAAATCAAGGCTGCCCTCACCCGATTGCTACCCAAATCGACCCCCGTTGCTGCTATATCCGGTGGTCGACCCATACCAGCAGCCGCTCCAGCTGTTTCGAGAGTGAAGCTCCCAGAAATCCGACTGCCGAGCTTCAGTGGGCAGCTGAGAGAGTGGGTCACCTTCCGTGACTCGTTCCGTAGCCAGATACACAACAACCAACCTCCAGTTTCCTGGAGAGGCTCTCCAGGAAATCAATTCTGTGGAGATGACTGAAGCGAACTACGACGTAGCCTGGGTAGCATTGGAGCGTAGGTACGAGAACAAGAAGCTGATCGTCAAGGCCCATTTGGATTCGCTGTTCTCGGTCGAGGCGATGAAGAAGGAGAGCTACGAGTCGCTGAGCAAGCTGATCGGCGACTTTGAGAAGAACTTGTTGATGCTGGACAAGATAGGAGAGAACACGGCGAATTGGAGCACCATCCTGGTGTACATGATCTGCTCGCGATTAGATCCGGCCACTCTCAGACAATGGGAGGCACACCATAAATCAAATGCGGTTCCGACGTACGCGAATTTGATCCAGTTCCTTCGTGAGCACTGTTCTGTACTCCAGTCAATTGCGCCGAGTAATTCCATTCCTGTCCAAGAGAAGCGGTCGAAGGTTGGCGTGAGCAATGCTGCAGTTCAGTCGTGGAACAAGTGCCTCTTCTGTGGAGAATCGTTCCATTCTGTATTCCGTTGCTTCAAGTTCCTGAAGATGAAGGTTCCAGAACGTCTCGACGTGGCTCGGCGGAGTAAAGTTTGCCTGAACTGTCTAGCTGCTGGACATTATGCGAAGTCGTGCACGAAGGGCTGCTGTCATCACTGCCAGCAGAAACATCATTCCCTGTTGCACACTGATTCAATCCAGCAGTCACCCCCACCTGTCAAATCCTCCGTCCCGTCGCAGAAGAAACCTCCGTCGTCAAACCAGCAGCAACACCAAATACAACCACACACCAGTAGCCATTCCACACCAACCCAGACCATTACACCGTCCACAAGCGCTCTCCCTGTTACTCACTCTCCAAACACTCAACCACTGCACACCACAAATCAGACATGCACAAGCCAGAACTCCGTTTCCCTCTCAGTGAGCAACCGTACCGGAGATGTCCTTCTCTCCACTGCTGTGGAGCAGTCTCTGTCAAGGACCAGTACGGTGCGACACGACTAGCCAGAGCTTTGCTAGATTCGTGCTCGCAGTTCTGTTTCATGACCACCAATTTCAGTCAAAAACTGAAACTCCGTGGATTTCCCGATCACTTGACTGTTCAAGGAATCGGAGGTTCCAATTCAGTATCCCGTAGACGAGTGAACGCTCGGATCCTTCCCCGGTCCGGTGATATTTCGTCCTACAACGAGGACATGTCGTTCTACATTCTACCGGAGTTGACAGCCACTCTGTCAGTCCAAAGGGTCAGTGTCGGTCAATGGAAGCCGCCATCCAGTATCGTGTTGGCCGATCCACAATTCTGTGAGCCCGAGCAGATCGACATCATCATCGGTGCCGAGTATTTCTACGATTTTCTCACCGAAGGACGAAGCAAGATTAGCGAGGAGGGACCAACTCTGCAGAATACTGTCTTCGGTTGGATTGTTTCAGGACGCATTCTTGATCAACCAGTGAGTCCAACGCAAGCAGTTTCGTTTTCGTGCACGCTAGCGGACATCCAGGACCAGCTAGCACGCTTCTGGGAGTTGGAGTCCTGCAAGTCCAGTAGCATCCAGTCGGTAGAAGAATCAACGTGCGAGACCATCTTCGACGAGACAACAACTCGGGATAGCAGTGGCAGATTCATAGTGTCGTTGCCGAAGAAGGAGTTCGTCATGCAGCAGCTTGGCGAGTGTGAAACGATTGCCACTAAACGTTTCTTAGCCTTGTAACGACGACTAGAAGCCAACCCCGAGCTGAAGACTCAGTACCATCAGTTCATCCGAGAATATGAGCAGCTTGGCCATATGAAGCAGGTGGACAGCGAAGATCCAGACTTTCCCATCTTCTTCCTTCCGCATCACGCAGTGTTGAAGCCAGACAGTACCACGACGAAGTTGCGGGTAGTATTCGACGCATCCTGCAAAACGTCCACAGGAGTTTCGTTAAACGATGTCCTGATGGTCGGACCCGTCGTTCAGGATGACCTGCTGGTGATTCAACTGCGTTTCCGTCTCCACCGAATAGCCGTTGTCGCAGACATGGAGAAAATGTATCGGATGATCCTCGTCTATCCGTCAGATCAACGGCTCCAGTGCATTCTGTGGAGGGATACTCCGAACGAACCTATCCCCACGTATTAGTTAGTTACAGTAACGTATGGGACAGCATGTGCTCCGTACTTGGCGACCAAGTGTCTGCAACGGCTGGCAGAACTTGAGGCTAAAAGATATCCTGTAGCGGCGAAGGCAATGAAGGAGGATTACTATGTCGACGATATGCTGAGTGGAGCCGATAACCTTGAAGCCGCTACGCAGCTAACCAGCGAAATGCTCGAGCTTGCTTCCTCCGGTGGTTTCACTTTGCGGAAATGGAACTCCAATTCCAGCGCACTCCTGGATCAGTTACCAGAGAATCTCGTCGACCGCCGGCCGGAGCTTGAGCTGGATACTGCAAACACTCCAGTGAAGACACTCGGGTTGCTCTGGGACACCACTTCAGACAGTTTTCTCTTCCGTTCACCTGTGTGGAACTCAGCAGCACCCATCACCAAGCGAAGTGTGCTTGCGGACACAGCACGTTTATTCGATCCCATCGGCCTGGTGGGGCCTGTCATCGTCGCAGCGAAGATATTCGTTCAAGACCTGTGGAAGCAGAAGTGCGACTGGGACGAACCGTTACCCGAAGCATTCCTGTATTTTTGGACCGAGTATAGGAGAAATCTCTCCGCCCTTTCGTCGTTATCGATTCCTCGGTGGGTGGCGTTCAGTACGGATCTGGCTTCCGTTCAGGTTCATGGCTTCTGCGATGCTTCCAACAAGGCATATGGAGCATGCCTCTACCTCCGCAGTACTACCTTCGGCGGTTCCGTAGTAGTGCGCCTCATCACAACCAAGTCCAAGGTCGCACCACTTGAAGATCTGAAGCGGAAGAAAAGGGTTCAGACCACTCCCCGGCTAAAACTCTCCGGAGCATTGCTACTCAGTCACCTATACGAAAAGTTCGTCGCCAGCACAGCAATTCAGCACACCGCCTGCTTTTGGGCCGATTCGACGATCGCGATGTACTGGCTCTCGTCGCTGCCGTCACGGTGGCAAATGTTTGTAGCAAATCGTGTGTCGGAAATCCAACACGCCACGAAAGGATGCCCGTGGAACCACGTAGCCGGTGAAGAAAACCCCGCCGATATCATCTCTCGGGGAATGACACCAGCTCAGCTGCAGTACGAAAGGCTGTGGTTCGAGGGACCGCTGTGGCATCGTCAGGACGCGAGCATCTGGCCGTCCAAGGCTCCAGAAGAGGAAATCGATCCTGCCATACTGGAAAAGAAGAAGGTCGTTGCGCTCCCAGTGACGGCTGAGTCCGTTAGCGAAATATTCAGTCTCCGTTCATCGCTGTTCAGTTTAATCAGGTTGGTCGCTGGCATCCGCCGGTTCGTGCACAACACACAGCACAGACAGGACAGACGCACAGGGTTTCTGACGGTCCCCGAACACGAGCAGGCCTTGACATTTCTGGTTCAGCTGGCGCAACAAGAAGCCTTTCCAGCTGAGATAGCAGCGTTAAAAAAGAACAATCCAGTCAGTCCATCATCTTCGATAAGCAGATTGAATCCAGTCCTCGTCAGTGGAATCTTCTGTGTGGGAGGCCGACTAGCCAAGGCGCCAGTGTCAGCGAGTCGGAAACATCCGATGATTTTGAGTCACCATCATCCACTGGCAAGGTTGGTCCAGCACTACTACCATTGCAAGCACTTCCATTCCGGATTGCAGCTTCTCGTGTCCACTGTTCGTGAGCGTTTCTGGATCACGCGCATCAGGAGTCTTGCCAACTCTGTGTTACACGAATGTGTTCGTTGCTTCTGAACCAGGCCGAAGGTGCTAGACCAGCTTATGGCCGATCTTCCGTCGGAACGAGTCTCTCCGGCACCTCCATTTCTTAGAGTAGGCGTGGATTATTGCGGACCGTTCCTGATCAAATACCCTGTTCGTCGCGTGACTCCCACGAAACATTACGTCGCCATTTTCATCTGCCTCGTTACGAAGGCAGTCCATCTCGAATTTGCTAGCGATCTTACCAGCGAAGCCTTCCTTGCCGTCATTTCAAGCGTACCATCGGCGACCGTGTGCTGCAGTACGACGAGATGATCACCGTGTAGCGATCCTCAACTCCCGGCCCCTCACGCCGGTCAGTAACGATCCGTCGGACTTCGAAGCGTTGACGCCAGGCCACTTCTTGGTTCAGTTCCAGAGCCATCTCTAGAAGATCTGCAGCGGAATCGGCTGTCAATGTGGCAGCAAGCGCAAGACTACGTTCAGCAAATCTGGACCAAGTGGTCCACTCAGTATCTGTCCGATCTCCATAACCGGACCAAATGGACCCGGAAACGGGACAACATCTCTGTTGGGACTCTAGTCCTACTCAAGGAAGACAAGCTTCCGCCACTTAGGTGGAAATTGGGCCGCGTCATTCAGATCCACCCCTGATCAGATGGCAACATACGCGTTGTTACTGTGAAGGCCAGGACGGCAAGTATCAGAATGCCATTTCGAAAATTTGCGTCCTTCCCATCCGCGACAACCTGGAGTCTGAGCAGATCTAATCTGCATTCTTTCGTCGATTCCACTGCTTCTTTGAACTGCGAACTCGTACCAAATTCCTGCCTACCGGAACCACTTGAGGTCTACAAAATCAGTATCCCATTCGTCACCTGTTGGTCATTCAGTGGCCAGCCTCAATTGTATCGTTCTGCATGTGTGAAGTCCACGGTGCCGTCCTGTCCGTCATTTTGAGGCGTTCCCGATTTTGTCGCCATTTCCATTTGCCAAGGTAGCAGAGGCGTTGCATCCATGCGTTCGTGGTGAAGGAGTATCCATGGCACCTCTAGATCCACCGGCGACCGCATCATCGGCTCGTCAACGTAGAATGCGTCTGCATCGTCCGCCCTACTAAAGCTCCACCGTTGCGCGACCGGGACATCGTCGGTGCTTTGGCACCCGCGGAGGCCAGGCGGCAAGTCATTTTATGATTGGGTTATATAGGTAAAAAAGCACCCTCTCATTTTCCAGATAGTGTTTCCATATGCTTGCCTGTGGACCGTGGACTCCATCATCCGTTTAGTCTGTCAACCTGGACATCATCGGCGTACCGACGTTCGATCGTTCATCCGGGACATCGTTGGGGCTTCGGCGCCCGCGGAGGCCAGGAGGCCTCCGCCTCCTGTGAAGTCTATTTAGGTTTGGGTTATATAGATGAAAAAGTACCCTCTCATCTTCCCATCGTAGATCCGCGGCATCCGGCCGTGGGACAATCCTATTTCCGTCCGTGGGATTGCCGACGATCCGTCTGTGGGACAACCGTCCAGCGGATTCGTGTTCGGTCATCCGAGTGAAGTAACCACAACCGTGGTAGTCAGTCATCCCGTCCCTCAAGTGCATCCGTGTTGGCAGAACCGTAGAAGGAACAGCAGCAGTCTTCGCAGTAGAGCAGTCGTCGAACATCCGAAGCCATCGTCATCGAGTCGACAGTCGTTGGCGGTTAGCTTCAACAGAAAAATAGCAGTCGTCGGTTTCGTACCACCGGCGTCATCCCTTGTTTCAGTAGCGGAAGTCAGTGTAGCAGTAAGGTTTAGTGTAGATGTAGAGTAGTTGAAATCGCCGAGTTTCAAGGTGGGTGGTATGTTTATACACATTTGAATTTGTCACACCCTAACACCCTAGCATATGTTCCACAAGAGAATCTCTCTTTACTCTCATTACTCCCGATCAACTCGAACCTCATCAGCTGTAGGTACACGCTATAGAGTACAACCCATTAGCAGTTAGTTATCTCGCAACCGACCGTGCGCGCAGACCGTCGTCGGGTTCTACCGCGACTGTGTTTTGAAGAACCAATAAATTCAATACGGTTATATCGAGCCAGTTTTTGTATCGCAATAAAAGTGTTTTAACGCCTTAATCGCGGGTCGAGTTCAGTGCCGTATCCGAAATCCGGTTCCAGTGTGATCCTGTCGGAACAAACCGTATAGTACATTTTTTTCATTATCGTCGCAACGCCTTTACCGTCATGACTAATGTTGTCACACACTACACTCATGCTGCCATCGATGCATGAATGTCGTCTACCATGAATGTAACATTTGGCACCATGATTGTAACACAAATCAAGATGATGGGAGTACGAAATGACAGTTTTGAAATGTAGAGTTGGAGTTCCAGTGGTTCCGAAAACTGCGAAAGAAAAATGCGGATAACTCGTGCTAGAGGGTGTCAAGTCAAGGGCGTTACTTGGGGTCTGAGGGGGTTTAAGGGGGATTTCAGAGGCATTCCAAGAAGCTTCAGAGCATTTTCAGCAGATATAAGAAACGTTACGGAGGCTTTACATTACATTTTTGAAGGTTTCGGAGGGTATAATGTGCGTTACATGGGGCTTCTGGGGGTTTTTGGGGGATTTCGGAGGCATTCCAAGAAGCTTCAGAGCAATTTCTGCGAGTTTCAGAAACGTTACAGAGGCGTTACACAGCGTTTTCTGATGTTTCGGAGGGTCTGAGGTGCGTTACATGGGGTTTCTGGGGGTCTTAGGGGGATTTTGGAGGCATTCCAAAGAACTTCTGAGCATTTTCAGAGGGTTTCAGTAACGTTACCGAGGCATTACATGGCGTTTTGGAGGTTTCGGAGGGTCTGAGGTGCGTTACATAGGGTTTCTGGGGGTTTAAGGGGGATTTTGGAGGCATTCCAAAGTGCTTCAGAGTATTTTCGGCGAGTTTCAGAAACGTTACGGAGGCGTTACATGGCGCTTTCTGAGGTTTCGAAAGGTCTGAGGTGCGTTACAGAGGGTTTCTGGAGGTTTTAGGGGGATTTTGGAGGCATTCCAAGAAGCTTCAGAGCATTTTCGGCAGATTTCAGAAACGTTACGGAGGCGTTACATGGCGTTTTCTGGGGTTTCGGAGGGTCTAAGGTGCGTTGCATGGGGTTTCTGGGGTTTTTGGGGCGGATTTTGGAGGCATTCCAAAGTGCTTCAGAGTATTTTCGGCGAATTTCAGAAACGTTACGGAGGCGTTACAGGGCGTTTTCTGGGGTTTCGGAGAGTCTGAGGTGCGTTACATGGGGTTTCTGGGGGTCTTAGGGGGACTTTGGAGGCTTCAGAGCTTCAGAGCATTTTCGGATTTCGGAAACGTTACGGAGGCGTTACATGGCATTTTTGGGGGTTTCAGAGGGTCTGAGGTACGTTACATGGGGTTTCTGGAGGTTTTAGAGGGATTTCGGAGGCATTCCAAGAAGCTTCAGAGCATTTTAGAATGGCGGAAACCCTCAGTAGTGTCCCTATATTGTCCCCGAAACCCCAAGCGCCATATTTAATTTCAAAATGGCCAAGGATATCGGGTTTCAACATCAACTCAATTAGCCAGATCCGAAAATATCCGTATGGCATGTGACTTTTTGATTTGTTAAACGTGGGCCGTAACTATTCAGTTGGGAGCCACTGACTTTTGTTCCCCTACTCCATTGGTGGTTATGACCCTCGGAACGCACAATCCGAAAATCTTTGTCTGCGCTTCTTCACACTTCCGGTTCCTAAGTTATACGCATGTGCCGTTCGCAGTTTTCGGAACCACTGGTATTTCTTTAGTTCACTCAATTTGAAAATCTACTACATTTTTTGCCGTGATTAAAAAAATGTCACAGTCACCCATGAATATTTCATCTGGTTATACGTGAATGTTTTTGTTGCATGATAGTCAAGACCATACACCCACGATTATCATGCAAACTACAGTTTTTGACAGTACATTTTGTATCTCTGGCTTTAATACCTAAAATTGTTATTGCTGCGTTATTCTACGAAATGTTATGAGAACATCACAATAACAGCTGGAGGTATTTGAGCAGAGTTTGGTATTGATGTAGTATTTGTTGGTTTAGCAGTGAAAATAGCCGAAGAAAAAGATTTTCTATTATATCATGAAGTTATCGAACAAATGAAACATTTAATAACAAGAAATGTTATTAGTTTGTTATTCAATAACTTTGGGATAACAAATACAGCACTTGAAATTTTAGGTATGCATTTATTATTGACATAACAAGACTTGTTATTTTCTAGGTGTTATTTATACAAAATTTTGGTATTGGTTTTTGTTATTTTGCCTCATATTACCACCTAATGAAGGGCATATCAAGGTATGGTAGTAGTTAAGATAAATACCATGATATGTTATTCTCTTGTTATTTTCATCTGCTCGGGAATGTAAGCAGAAATTTTAGGTTCTCAATTTTTGCCGCTAGGTGGTGCTATAAGCGTTTAATGATAAAACCCTTTGGTATTTTTGTGGGTGACTATATTCCAAACAACTTTGTCGAAGACCGCAAAGTGATCCGACGCCTGTGAGAAAAGTTATACTCTAGGCAAAGTGCGGTGAAGTATTGGGATTTCATTATTGATATTATTCTTTCACATGTACTGGAAAAACAACCATAATGTCTCGCCTCACTTTACCTAGGGTGGTATAACTCTTTTAACAGGCGTCGTATCACTTTGCGCTTTCCGACAAAGTTTTTAGGCATATAGTCACCTACAATAGTACCAAAAGGTTTTTATCATTAAACGTTTACAGCGCCACCCAGCGACAAAAATCCAAAACCTAAAATTTCTGCATACATTTGGTTACGTTTTCCCATACAAACTTCAAGTTCTTTGAGCGCCCCTTTAGGCTTAATCGATTTTGCTAAAATTTAGAACGTAACTTCTGGGAGTCCAAAACAACCGATTCAGGAGGTTAGACTTGGCATTTTTGAATATTTTTGTTTTTCATATAAGCGTGGGCCACCCTAATAAATAACTAGAGATCGAAAAAGCAATTTTAGCACTGTAGAGCATAAAAATGAAATGAGAATGTCACTTTGTTTAAATTTTGAAGACGCCATGATTCTTCTGGGTTAGTGGGTAGTATATACACATGATAATAAATGGTATGATTCTGGGATATATCGAACTGACTTATCGATAACTGAACATTTGATGCGACGGTCAAGAGCGCTATTTTGATCTTGTATACACCAAATTTTGATTTTCCCATCCAGCAAAACGAATTGCTGGATAAGCATCAGCAAATTACATTTTGCTGAAAGATCGGTTCTGCTAACTGATAAGTCAGTAAACATTGAAATAGCAGGCTAATCAGCAAAACACTTGTCAAACACTTACAATTTTCTGTAAAAAGTGTTCCTCGCCTCCTCATCGCGACTTCCAAACCGACGTTACACACTCAATCCTGAATTGCCTGTTCGGTACTTTTTTGACGAAAATAGAACAGCAGCACGATTTTGGTAGTTTCGGTAATCGATTTTACTGAGGCTCAGTACACCAACTGTCAAAAACGGGTGCAAAAGGTAAACAATCCATTATAGCTGTATTCAGCTGTTCTAATTTCGTCAAAAAATTACCGAACAGGGTATACAAAATTAAGTGTGTAGTACTAGCAGAAATCATGAAAACTCCGGCAAAAAAGTCTTCGGCAGCTTCTTAGAGAATAAAGCGCAATGTTTTAAAGTATGTCTCCTACATTTGTACACTGCTGGCTTAATTAATTTCAGCTAATTAGAAGTCATTTAAATAAAAGTTTTTGAAAAAAAAAAAACAAACAAAAAACGCAGCCGGAATCGAGCGCGGACAAAATGCTGTCAGAACTCATTGCTGATCAGCCAGCAAAAAATATAAATATTGCTGGATAGATTGCTACAACCAACCGCGGTTGTCCGTGATGGACTTTATCCGTCGTGCCCTCACCGGACCAAACAACCGGTTGTCCGTGAAGGACTTTATTTGTCGTGCCCTCGCCGGACCAACCCGCGGTTGTCCGTGGAGGGACTTTATTTAGCACACGATAATCACAACAAAAGACTAAAATCAATCGCAGTATTTAAATGATTAAATTGATACGTTTTCAAAATGAAGGTTGAAGGAAATCACATTCAGGAGCCATCAAGAAAATTTATTAAATACGTCACGTTTAGAGGAGGACGGGGGTTGTAAAAGTGTGAATCGTAGGTAAGGGGGCGGGGTTGTTCGAAAATACTCGATTTCTACGTAACGTACTAAACGAATGCTCCCTAAATGTTGTTTGAGAAAAGGCTACCACCAACAAAAGTCAGTATAGTGGTTTCTGCTTTTAGTGGTGTTGCGTGTACGTATACGTCACATTACACGAATACTACCTGAGTTACTGGTTGAAAATAGTAAACAAAAATCAGCTGTTCCCGGCAATATCAAATGGGCATATTTTCAACCAGTAGACACCAAAACGGGACATGCCAACAGTGGGGAAAAAATATTGAAAAAAAATCATTAGTTTAGTTTTATTGTTTTTGATACCATTTTTTTTTCTTATTCAGATCGTAGTGCTTCCACCTGTACAAATGCAAATAAATGATGAAGATGAGCAGTCTGAATTATCGTACAAGTAAGTATGTTATTTAAAAAAAAACTGCCAGAATTCCTCTGTCATATAATTTGCTAGAGATAAGCAATCGTTAACATTTTTCTTAGAAAAATAAGCAGGTTATTTTGTATCAATAATAAAAAACTGGTTTCGATTTGTTTAAGATGATGATGATTTCTATCTAACTAGATACATAAAAATGCATTTCTGTCTGTCTGTTCATCTGACCCATATTTTTTATCAGACCTATTCCAGCCAATCCTGCATACAGCTTTTTGAGTACATCGCAGTATCGCTTTCTTGAAAACAATCCATCGCCTGTGGCGATCTGCCTCGAGCATGACCATGAGTTGCTTAGGCCACAGCTTACCAGTACTTGGATGCCTAACGGTGTGGGCTCCGTTCCAGGCAAAAGCATAATTTTTGCTGAAACTCAGGTAAGTTAAATGTTTAGTGTTCGGTTGGATTTACTAAAAACATATTAAAATATTAATCAGAGTAATGTAAAAGAAGATTTTTTTGGTATATCTTTGGCTTACACTTCTATTCTGAACCAGTCTCGAAACTTTTAACAAAGTCCAGAGATAATGCAAAATTACAGCAACTCAACTAATAAAGGTAATAAAGGTGCTGTATAATAGGTCGATGAACATTGAACAGGTGATGCGTTGGGACATGGTATTCATGGCATTTCTGGAGGATTTGCCGTACGGTGGAGATCTGGTCCGTTGTCGACCGGCCGTAGATGATATCGGATTGGAAATTTCTCACAATCTTATTTACGTTAGTTGAAAGACAACGGAAGATGATCTGGGGTAGCACTTTGTAGGCAGCATTCAAAATGGTGGATGGCATCCATAACTTCCCTCAGCGATTTGGTCTGTTCCCGTCCTCTGCTGCACCAACATAACCATTTCCTTGTAGAGGTTTGCTGCACCAACATAACCATTTCCTTGTAGAGGTTGACTTTCTTGACTTTCTTGGACTGAAAGTCGAAATCCCACAAGAAATAATCATTTCCTTCACTGCCTTGATCCCCTACATTCTCTTTTCCATTCAAGGGCTGGTCGAAGTGTTGCTTCCACCTTCGATCACCTTACGTTTGTCCGTCAAGAGGCTCCCGTCCTTTTCCCTTCAAATTTCGGCTTACTGCACGAAGCTTTTGTGGGATGCTTAGCTCTACCAGCTCGAGCTTCTGGTAGAACTATCGTGTTTCTTGTGTACGGCACAGCAGTTCCATTTCCTCGCACTCCGCTTCTTCCTGACGGCGCTTTTTCTCCCGGAAAAGGCGGGTCTGCTGCTTCCACTTCTGTATGTATAGCTGCACATTCTGTCGGGTCCCATGCCTCAGTATTACCGCCTGCGATGCGTCCTACACATCAAAATCAGCTCGGTATTCCTCGTCGAACCAATCGTTTCGTCGACTTCGTTATACCAGCGGCGACATGGTCGCGATTTTTTCCGCCGTCAAGCTCGCAGATTGTGAATAATCCTCGGTACCCACTTACGTAATTTATGTTTAGTTCCTTACTGTCAGAACTGTCAGATTTGTGTAACACGCTAAATATAATTCACACCAAAAGCAATTTACACGGAAAAAATACACGGTAATGACTATTTATTGGGTACCGGACTGGACACATTGGACAAATTGGTTTTCTTTGGTACATCGAGGTCTTGAAATTAGTCTATGGTTTCGACTGCGTTGTTGATGGCTGCTTTGAATGTATTCCTACACTCCAGAGGGGCCTCATCGAGCACACCCGCGTCCAACAACGCTTCCTCGAGATTCTGCACGTATATAATATACACAACTATATTACGCGTAAATTTAAAAATTTGAATCCCGTGGCTGATGAAATGCGCAATGGGCTATCCCAGTGTAGAGAAAAAGCTGCAAAATATGCGTTGATCAATTATTTTTCAGACTTTACAGCTGTTACGAAGAAGATTGGCTCTCATCGACATGAGCTGCGATGGTAAATTAATCAGTAAATTAATGAGTAATTTTTATGAATTAGATGACTCATTTTTTAATTTAATATATTGAAATATATGGATGTTTTCCGAATGTTATCCGCCAAGAATTCTTTTTGGGAGTATCGCTGGGAATTCTATTTGGTGAATACGCCAGGAGATTCCTAATGGGGTTTCCGTCGAGAATTCTCTCTTGGGATTCGGCCAGATATTTCCTCTAGAGATTCCACTGAGGATTTCATCAAGGGATTTCACCGAAAATTTCATCCGGGAAGTTTACCTGGGGACTCTTCCGGTAATTCCATCTGGGATTCCGACCAAATCCCTCTGGAAATTCAGACAGCAATCCTCTCTGAAGATTCCACCAGGAAATCAATCTTATGACTGCGCCAGGAATTCCTGTGGAGAATTCACTAGGAATTCCCACTGGAGATTCCTCCAGAAATCTGAAGAATGCTCCAGGAATTCCTTCTGGAGGTTTTGACATGAGTTCCCACTGCACATTCTTCCAGAGGTTCCTTGTGGGGATTCCTCCAGGTTTTTTTTTCTGGAGACTTCGTCAGAAATTCTTTATTGGGACACCGCTGAGGGTGCCCTCTGAGGATTTGTCAAAAATTCCTTTAGGAGATTCCACCAGAAATTCTCTCTTGGCATTCCACTGGGAGTTCCGTCTGAGGATTCTAACCAAATCTGTCTGGGGATTCCGCAGGGAATTCTGCCTGAGGCTTCCGCCAAGAATTTCCTCTGCAGGAAAATCCCTTTGAGAACTTCGCTAGAAATTATCTCTCAGATATTCCATCAAGAATTCCTTTTAAAATGTTTGAAGGAAATTCCTTTAAAGATTCCACCAGGAATTTCCTTTGAAGATTTTGCCAGGAGTTCCCTTTGGGGGTTCCATATAAAATTTTCAAGACTTAATCATTTTATGGCTATATCGGTCTTTTTCTACTCAGAGTGTAAGGGAGAAGAGATCAAAGTGGATAATGAAATGAGAGACAGAGACAGTATTCGCTAGATTGCGAACAAGTGTGAAAATTTATAGAAGGTGAAATTAGGCATACAGGCCATGTATTGAACGAATACATCAAATGCGTGAAACTTCTGCCGTACGACCTGTACTTTGAAACAGATCGGCTTGGTTGGTAGATCATACCACCATACCAAGACTGGCAAAAGTTTCAGGCACCCGACTGCCTATGTATTGTTCTGTTTTCATCGCAAGTTCTATTGATCGATAGCTTTTTGCGGAATTCACACTTGCGTCCATAGCGCTCATCCTTTAAGGATTTCTTTAGGAGTTCATTTTGAGGATTCCCAAGAAATTCTCTCTGAATATTTCCCCGGGCGTTTTTTTCTGGAGATTCCTCCATAAAGTCCCGTAGGGATTCCTCCAGAAATTCGTTTCGTGGAATCCCTAGGAGATCCGATTTCTTCTGGGGATTCTTTTGGAGTAATTCTGGGAAATTTTTAAGGAGTTCCTTCTTTAGATTTCTCCAAAATGATCCCTCTGAAGATTCCTAAAGGAGTTCAATCTGGGTATTCTTCCTGATTTTTTCCTAGAACCTCCACCTTCTACTTCTGGGAATTCCCCTTAGGAACTCCTCCTTATTAACAGTGTTGTATCCTACCGATTCCCCTTTTATATAAACCTTGATTAATCAGCCCATCTGGCATCTCTGTAACTGCTCCTTTTGACAAATTCAGCTGATTTTGGGGGCCTTTGACAGTTTTCCATTGTAAATGACGGTTTAGCGTTTGCGCCTTTGTTCGGCAGATGTAAACAGTAGCATTGACCGACCTGTCAACTGAAAAGGCCTATACATTTTCATTACTGTTTAACTCCTAACAGAGAAAGTCGTTTTTTGTTCGCTCTTGTAAAGCTCTACGGAGTATTCTTCCTCTTTGTTGTGTTCGCTTTGAGGACGGATGAGTCATATGTGCCCAGCCGAGAAAATCGACCATCACAAACGTATTATAGACCAGCGAGGTTACATCCAGAAAGGTGAAAATTCCGTCTCCAAAGGGTTGAATGAAAGACACGAGCATGGGTATGAGTTCCAAGAATCAGAACATGGATTATTCGGGGCCATTCCAAAACATATAATTGGTTTCGGAGAGTGCCCACAAAGGACACATGCAGATTTTAGTTTAGAGGCTTGGTTCGACGATTAAAATGCCGTGAGCGGTGTCGACACCTCCCAAACGTCAAATTTCGTGTGAGAGTAAGCAGGCCAGAATTCGTGCAGTGGACCATAGTGGTTTCTGCTTTTGGTGGTGTTGCGTGTACGTACACGTTGCATTACACGAACACAACCTGAGTTACTGGTTGAAAATAGTAAACAAAAATCAGCTGTTTCCGGCAAAATCAAATGGGATCGCCTTTCGGTTGCTGATCATCAGCACTTCGATTTTGTGATGAGCTAATGCCAGCTTTCTCTCGCACATTCAATTTTCGACCATTTCTACCGCCGCCGAGGCCCGTTCTTCCTCTTCGTTCAGCGACCCACCGATTACTATGAGCACGACTTCATCCGCGAACCCAACAATCTGCACTCCTCAAAGCTTAACTGCAGCAGTTCGTCGTGCATCGCGTTCCACAGCATCTGGCCCAGGATAGAGCCTCGAGGAACACCCGCTGTTATGCCTACACTCTTCTGTCCCTCACGCGTTTCGTATACCAACGTCCGGTTCTGAAAGTAGCTCTTCAGTATTTTGCAGAGATACTCGGGAACCCTCATCCGGTGTAGGGATCTAGCTATTGCTTCTCAACTAACGCTGTTGAATGCATTTTTTACGTCTAGAGTGACGACCGCACAATAGCGATTTCCGCTTCTCTTTTGCTTCCTGGCAGCATCAGCTGCTTGAACAACTAGCCGGATAGCGTCAACTGTACATCTTCTTCTTCGGAACCCGAACTGCATCCTCGATAGTCCGTTCTCACCTTCTGTGTAATTTCCAAGTCTGTTGGAGATCACCTTCTCCAGAAGTTTTCCAGCCGTGTCCAGCAGACATATACACTCTGTTCCATAACTATATGCAGATCCATCTAATATTTATTTTCTATTTATTCAAAGTGCAACTGATTATTTCATGCACTACGCCATTATGATTACCCATGTGCCTTACACATACTACCATGCAATTTTATGCATGACCATAGATAAATTTAAGAAAACTGAAATCCCTTTGTTTCATGACTATAGATCCAATACATGTAAATCATTCGTTGTGCCTAATCAACGCGTTGTTTTAGGTTCTGTGCTCAGGTTTATTTCGGTGTTTGACGTATTGTTACGTGTAAACTTCAATTTATAATATGCCGTGTGCAAAATATATATCTGCAGTTGAAATAAGAAACATTTTGACACATCCAGACAGGTGTTTAACCGTTTGTGAATTTTCTCGTCGTGTAAGCAGATTTTATCGTGCTCTTGTAATTTTCTTTTAAGATCCAATTCAAAACGCCAGAAAAAAAACTCGAGGAAGCTGTCTAATCGCAAAAAACGGAATAAGGATCGCAATTAACTCGCTAAAAAGTTTGAACCAGTTCAAGAAAGAACTAGGTAAAGTCCTGAAGAATGTCTACACGATCAACGTGAAAAAATGGAATGAGCTCCTCAACTTTTGAGCCATCATAAGGATTCGTGTCCAAATTTGATTGCGATAACATGCGTTGAGATTGGAGTAAAGTAGGTACTACAGTTTACACCACATTTTGATGTTCTACTGGTAAATATCATCTTGTACCGAATTTTCGAACCCTCTATGCAGAATACCTTCTTCGAATGATTGTATTCAGTTTTGTACCCTTTAATTCTGCTCTCTATAGGGCGTCAGGCGGCATAGAGGGCGGAATTAAAAGCTACAAAACTGATTACAGTTCTTTGAAGGTAAATATCACTTAATCTTCCTGTCTTTATTCGATCCCAATGGTTTTTGTTCTAGATTTTATCTCGATTTGTCAATATACTTTTTATAGGTTACTGTACCTGGTTTTCAAGGTGCAAATTATTCTAAAAAAGTGAAATTATATCTGTTTTGGTGAAGGTTTTTTCCTAGTTGCGAAAGTTTGAAATTTGGTTCTTCATTTCAATCTCTAAAATCTTCAACAAATTACAACATGCTCATCTCTAAAGATAAGATGGTCCTTCAACATGCGTTCAAATATTTATTTGATTGGCTTATCAAGACATATTTGACACTTTGGGAGACCTTTAAGGTCGAAAATAAGTTCAGCTTGTATCGACCGAATGGCTTTTTTCGTACTGGAGAGATTTACGAAAATAACCACGTTACTCTCCAAGGAATCTCTCGGGGGTGGCGGCATGATGGTATGGAGAGGGTTCTGTCGACTCGACTGGACGGGCATTCAGAGATGTGCCGAGCTTCTGAACCTAAAAAATATACAGGGTGTTAGGTTCCTGAGTGCAAACTTTTTAAAGGGTGATACAGGACCATAAATGGTGAAAAAAATTGTTCTACGCATATGGTCAAATCTCAACCGTTACGTAGTTATTGAATTTCCCATGTTTTTGACTCTTATTGCCTTAACTGGCAATAACTTGAAAATGGTCAAACTTTTCAAAGTTTTTTATCCTTATTCGAAAGATTATTCAATTTTCTATGAAATGTCTTCCTTGAATCGATTGGTTTAGAAAATAACTAAGTTTTCTAGAGCAAAATAGCTAAAAGTAGTGTATTTTTATTGGTTTTTGTCGATTATCTTTGAAACATGCGTAATAAATTAAAATTCTTTCTTTGGCAAAGTTGTGGCCCCTGTTACACTCTACAATTCGTTCTTTGATACCAAACTTCTAGCTCTTATCGTTTTCTTGCAATTTTAATTTAAATGTGCGGCACAATGCGCAAAAAAGTGCTTTCCATGACAGTTGCAAATTTATGATCTGAAATGCGATGTTAAAATCGAAATTGCAACAAAACGATAAGAGATAGAAGTTTGATGTCAAAGAACGAATTGTAGAGTGGAATAGGGGCCACAACTTTGCCAAAGAAAGAATTTTAAATTATTACACATTTTTCAAAGATAATTGACAAAAATAAATTAAAACACATTACTTTTGAGCTATTTGCTCTAGAAAAGTCAGTTATTTAACTAAACCAATCGATTCAAAGATGCCATTTCATAGAAAATTCAATAATCTTTCGAATAAGGGTCAAAAAACTTCGATAAGTTTGACCATTTTCAAGTTAAAGCCCAGTTAAGGCAATAAAAATAAAAAATATGGGAAGTTCAATAACTACGTAACGGTTAAGATTTGACCATATGCGTAGAACAATTTTTTTCTCCATTTATGGTCCTCTAACACCCTTTAAAAAGTTTGCACTCAGGAACCTAACACCCTGTATACTATCGTTTTTGTAGTAATGCCGTTAAAAAATTAGACAACGTTTTATCAAGAATACACTTGTTCACACGGTTCAAGCAACTATGGCTTAGTTTCGTGAAAAGCTTATTCAGATTAAAGAATGGTCAGCTTCTAACCCTGACTAGATCCCAAAAGAGAATTTGTAGGGTAGATTATAAAAGCAGTGTGTAAATAAAATAAGCCGTACGTATGTTTTCCAGTTCTAACCCTGACTAGATCCCAATAGAGAATTTGTAGGGTATATTATAAAAGCAGTGTGTAAATAAAATAAGCCGTACGGATGTTTTCCAGTTCGAAACCGTGTAGTTGTTTGAACGTGGAATAAAATCTATTAAAAGTTAATTAAAAGTATCCTGGATAGGCTGTTTGAGCTTATTAAGAACAAACGCGAGACTACTCATTATTGATATGTTGAATGTTTTGTGTAGCTTAAATTAACTAGAATGAATTCTCGCTTGGATCTATTGTTATGAAACAAGGGAATTTATATAAGACTAGCTGAACCCGGCAAACTTTGTCTTGCCTACTGCATTTTTTTGACGTTTCATGTTTCTAGCCAAGACCAAGTCCCCGGTTAAAATGTATGGAAAATCGATTTTCAAAAACTCTCAATTTTTCCATGTTTTTGCCTCATAAACCTTCCTAGGGTGAAAACTAACCGAACAAAACTAAGACGGCCAAAATCGGACCTTCCGTTCGCAAGTTATGCACGGTCCCACGTATGCCACTGCATTTATATATATATATATTAGTGTGGGTCATCGGAACCGTTTTCTCAGATCAAAGCTTTTTTGGTTCCGTTTCGGGTCCTGAGTATCTGTGCAAAATTTGAGCACGATCGGTTGCGTCTACACTTTGCGCATTGCAATTGAAATTTGTATGGGATTTTGTATGGGAAAACATACTTTTTTGCATTTTTGTCATAAGTTGAAAAAGTTTGTCTGAAACTTTTTAACCGATACTGTAAAATGATAGCCTAGGATGTTCTGAACAACTTTGCTGAAGACCGCAAAGCGATCCGATGCTTGTAAAAATAGTTATAATCAACGAATCGCATGCATGTGTTTATGTTTTAACATGTAAAGGAATAACAATAGCAACAAAATCATGCTGTTTCGCCAAGCAATGACAACGCTATAACTTTTTTCAAAAGCATCAGATCATTTCGCGGTCTTCGACAAAGTTTTTCAGGACACCCTAGGCTATGTTTTCACTTTATCGGTTGCATGGTTATAGAAAAATCCGAGCTTGTTATAAGAGAAATGCAAAAAAGTGTGTTTTCCCATGTAAAATCCCATACAAACTTCAAACGCGATGCGCAAAACGTAGACATAACCGATCGTGCCCAAATTTTGCACACTTATTTGGGTCCTGAAATGGGATCAAAAAAGCTTTGATCTGATGGGATACCATTGAATTTTTCATTTTTCCATATAAACGATGACCCACTCTAATATATATATATATATATATATATATATATATATATATATATATATATATATATATATATATACACTGTGGTGCATAATTGATCGGACAAACGCCGATTTTCATACAAAATGGCCAAGTTTAAGATGCTGTAACTATGGTTTGCTTTGTTGGATTGAGCTCAATTTTTGACACGGAACTACAAATATGCTGAATTTTGTGTATACAAAGTATAAAATGTTTTCGTTCACAGGTCTGGGCGTGGCAAGGCGTTGAAAATATTGCAAAAGTGATCGGACAGCGGTACCCCTTTGATTTACACGCGTACCGCTGTCCGATCACTTTTGCAATTTTTTCAACGCCTTGCCACGCCCAGACCTGTGAACGAAAACATTTTATACTTTGTATACACAAAATTTAGCATATTTGTAGTTCCGTGTCAAAAATTGAGCTCAATCCATCAAAGCAAACCATAGTTACAGCATCTCAAACTTGGCCATTTTGTATGAAAATCGGCGTTTGTCCGATCAATTATGCACCACAGTGTATATAGATATCTCCTAAAAATCACAAATGTTCCTTAAGAACCCTCAACTTCCTCCGAAGTAATTCCTGGAGGAATCTCCAGAATTGGAGGAATTCCGGGAGAAATCTCCGGAGAAATTCCAGGAAGAATCCCCGGAGGTATTCCTTGATGAGGAATTCCTGGAAGAATCTCTGGAGGGATTTCTGGAGGAATCCCCGGAGGAATTTCTGGAGGAATCTCCGGAGAAACTTCCGGAGGAATCTTCGGAAGAATTCCCGAAGGAATCTCCAGAGGAACTCCCGGAGAAATCTCTGGAGGAATTCCCGGAGAAATGTCTGGAAGAATTTCCGGAGGAATCTCCGAAAGAATTTCCGAAGGAATCTCCCGAGGATTTTTTGGAAGACTCTCCGAAGGAATTATTGGAGAAATCTCAGAAGGAATTTCTGGAGATTTGCTCCAGAAGATGCTCTGATGATTGCTCCATAAATTCCTTCGGGGATTCCTCCGGGAAATTCCTCCAGGAATCCCTCCCGGAAAGTCCTGTAGGAATTCTGGAAGAATTGCACGGGAATTTCAGAGGAACTCCCGGAAAATTCCTGGTGGAATTATTGGTGAACTTCTGGTGGAATTTCCGAGGTAATTTTAGATGAGTTCGTGGGAAACTCCTGGAGGAATTTCTTGGAAACTCATTGGGGAATTCCAAGGGAATTTCTGCAGAATATCCCGGGGAACTCCTACAAGAATTCACGGGGAACTCTTGGATATATTTCCGGCAAACACCTGAAGGAATTAACAGGGAACTTCTGGAGGCATTCCCGGGGAACTCCCGGAAGTTTTATTGGGGGTTTCCTGGAAGTGGAACCTGATAATTTCTGGATGATTTCCCGGGGGAATCCCTGGAGGAATTTCCGGAACACTCCTGGAGAAATTTCCGGGGAACTCCCACGAAAATATCCGGGAAAATCCCGAAGAATTCCTGATAATCTCCTGGAGAAAGAACTGGAGGAGAACTTCTAGTTGAATTTCCGTGAACTCCTGGGGGACATTCTAGCGGAAATATCGGGAAACTCCTGAGAGAACTCTTTTAGGAATTTTCGAGAACTAGAAAACCTCAGATTTCTTTTGATAGAGCAAAACAGAGCAAGAGCAATGCTGCAGATTCTCACATAATTCCTTTCTTCCAGGAAACAAACATATTCATCGAGCTGGAGTTGTTCTGAAATTAACCGCAGGATATCCGTGCTCATTGTGTTTTGCCGCGCATACGCGCCAACTTGTAACGTAGTTGGGGGGCAAGGCCTTTCAAAACCAATCGAATGCGGAAAATATCGATGCAATTCATCTTATTCAGGCATATTCACGTGAAAACCAGTGCATTGGACTAAAAAAAGTTGAATTTTGTCCAATTTTGGAGAGCTTCGACCCCCCAACTACGTCACAAGTTGGCGCCTATGCAGCAGCGGCATACTTGCAGATTTTTTTAGTACGTACCGCAGTGCTTCCGCATTCCATTGCCGAACCCATTGCGTTTTCCGCAATCAAATAAATAAATAAAATATCTGACGCTGTGTACTACATGCCTAAGGCCCCTGTGTACTAACAGCTTAATGCACCCTGATGTCTTTGGTGCGAAAGAAGAAACAAAAACGAAAGAGAAATGCCACTTTAACTCACGGAATAATACATCGACATATTATTCCGTACGGAAAATTAACAACATGACTGACAGCATCGCATGACAGTGCCATCTGTTGGCAAATCTTTCTGGCTGAAAATTACTTAACAACTGCGAACGCTTAAGTAATTTTGATTGCAAAAGTTTTACGTGACCATTACTTGTCCTATCTTTTTACACAGTACTTACCAGGTGGAAACTAGCCATAACGTCGGACGTAGTGCGCTGGACAGCGGACTTGGCCCTCTATCCAGCGCACTGTGCCCGACGTACGTCCGACACACGGTTTAGGAGAAAAATCGATTTTCGCGTGTCAAAAATTCCGATTTTCAATTGCACGAACAATATATAGAAGATTTTCTTAACGACTCTAATTTCACTTCAAAATTTTTTGATTTCTCAAATAATTTATTTGTGTCCCCCCTCAAAATATCGAATTCCGACAAAAAATTTCCGAGGGGACATAAGAGAAAATCGAAATTTGTGTCAGTGTTATATATTCCTACACAAATCTTGAATCTGACAATGATTGGTTTTTGCTCAATTTGTGCAGAAAAAAACTGGCACTATTTACGAATTCAGATCAATGGTTCATCAAAAATATAAAACCAGCTAATTTTATATTTTTCCTACAAACCATAATACCGTGCGGTACCCATATTCTGAACGGTTAAGGGAATCTCACAACAAACACTAAAATAAATAAATGGAAGTTCTTGTTGCTAGAGATAATGCTTCTCATTACCATCAAGTGTGCTTGTTGTCTAGCTAAATGTATAAAATAAATTTAATCTCATTATAACTTGCAGTCTCCGATATGTCTAGTTTTTGTTTGTGGACGACGTGTTCCTGATTATGGACACCATAAGAAGCCGTGGTCCTAATTCTGAACACATAGTCTTACTTTCTATGTACAATCACATTCTCTACGTTCGCAGTTCAGTCAAAAACGATATGTTTTGTAACGATTGGATGATAGAGGTGGTTAATAAAATTAACACCTCAACTCTCGATTTAATATATGCTTCATAAAAGAAAAATCTATTTTGCGTTAGCCGACTGTTCAGAATATGAAGCTGTCTATAATATGGTGCTCGCACGGTAAATAAGGTTCAATTGCTTCTAACAACACTTTTTTCCAAGTGACACCGTTTTTGAGCCGCAACCGGTTGAAAGTGTGCCGATTCTGTTGCGGAGATTCCAGCCGTTTAGACTCGCGCAAATTATTCCACAGATATATTGCGGTAAAATAGAAAAAATCCAACGGGGTTGCGGTGTTTTCGACCGCCGCAGTCGTTCCGCAAACGTCAAAAGTGCTCGGTTCACGCTAAAAAGCTCTCACTCACTTGGTTGCCATAAAATTCAAAAATAATGAAAATTGTTTCATTTATGGTTTATGTAATCGCAATTGCTGCCACAACATGTAACTTATTTCTAAACTATATTAGGTGTAGTTTTAGCACTTTAGTATGCAGCTGTACGCCTTTAAACATAATTTAGATTTTCAACTATTTATGTTTGTTTCAAGATTGTGTACATACTTTTTTAAGTGTGCAGCAGTTTGACGTTTGCGGAACAGGTCTTCTTTGTCTTCTTCACTCCGCCAGGTTGGAATATTTCTCTGGATAAGCAATAAAACCAGGCTGCGTAATAGTGAATATTTGACGTCAGTTTTGCACTGTAAACAAATATTTATAATGCACCTACGCTAAAAATAAGCCAAAGCCATTTTTCGCACAGGAGTCAATAAATCTCCGCAATGGGCAAAAATATGCGCAGGCGTTATTCTTCAATAAATAATGCTGACCTCATATAAAGATAATACTATCAGGTTATTATTTTCAATAAAATTAAAAATAACAAATTACGAATTAACAGGAATTTTATGAAAACTAACAATATGTTAAATGAAAGCTTTGAATTTATATATTGTGGGAAAATGCAAGAACCGGATAGACATATTTTTAATTAACCTTACAGATTTAGGTTGTAAAAGCCACAATAACAAGCTAATGCCAAAACTGATCAACATAGTAGATATACATATCATGGTTGTCCTTTTTAACTATGAATACCAAATACTTCAAAGCTAAATTATTCGACTGATTAAGACATATTAAACAAAGTGTGTCTCGCTGATTTTCTTATCTGTTTGTTAGTCGATTCAAAATCTTTTGGCAGTTAACAAAAGATACAATATTCTAGAATATGTAAGCAATTTTTTAAACATTCCATACAAGCTTCTGGAAGGTGTCTGCCATTTCTGGTAGTTTGGTCCATGGTCCATGATGATATGTACTTTGGAAGCCATTCCATTAAATGCCAAATCCACAATATTTTGTAGAACTTTTGGTCAATCACACAAAATAAATATGTTTAATACGAATAATACAACTGTGGGATCAACGGCCAATTCGGACGGTAATATTCCGGAAACGAATAAAAGCGCGGACTACTTTTGCAAGTGTTATTTATTTACTGATTTGTTTTTCTCTGTCCCCTTTCACCTCTTCTTTCTCTTTGTACCGTGCTGCCAGTATTGCAGTCAGGATACGCTACAGTGTCCCCCCCAGTTATGCCAAGAACCTAACGCGGTGGCCGGATGGCGTAGCTTTAGTGGTATCGTCTGGGGCCAATAATGAATCCTGATTGCAGACATAAGCAGGTTTGATTCTGTCAATCGAAATTCGTTGCCTTTTTCCATTGATGCTAAGATCCATAAACTTTTCGTAACGGTCGAGTACGTCGAAAGGACCTTCGTAGGGTCGTTGAAGAGAACGCTTAACCGTGTCCACTCTTACAAACACACTTTTGCATGTTCGAAGATCTTTAGGAATGAAGACGCGATGTTTCGAATGATGTTGATTCTCGATTGGCCGTATTTGTTGCATCGTTTGTCGTAGGATGTTAAGGTAGTCCGATTGACTTAAATCCTTCTCCGTCGGATCCAGAAATTGTCCTGGAATGCGCAAAGGTTGTCCGTAGGTCATTTCAGCGACAGAGCAATTGATATCTTCCCTAACAGATGATCGCAGTCCCAACAAAATCAGAGGCAATCTATCGCACCAATGTTTGGAATCCACGCACATAATTGCAGCTTTAAGGGTACGATGGAACCTTTCGACGAGCCCATTTGCCTGGGGATGATAGGCAGTAGTACGGATTCGTAGTGCGCCAAGCAATCTCGTAAGCTCTAGGAACATTTGAGATTCAAATTGCCTGCCCTGATCCGTGCTGATGGTTTCCGGAACACCAAATCTGGCTACCCACGTAGTACAGAAAGCCTTGGCTACTGTTCCGGCAAGCATGTCGGGAAGCGGAATAGCTTCTGGCCATCGACTGTACCTATCTATCATCGTCAGTAGATATCGGTTACCACTAGACGTTGGAAGAGGTCCAACTAGATCAATGTGGACGTGTCTGAAACGGCTTTTAGGCAAATCAAATTGCTTAAAGGCCGATGTCGTGTGTCGATGGGTTTTTGACATTTGGCAGTCGGTGCAGCTTTTGACAAAGCGTGTCATGTCTCGGTTCATTGATGGCCATACATACCTTTCAGAAAGTAGCTTCCTTGTTGTCCTGTTACCGGGATGCGAAAGTCCATGAACGCTTTGCAAGACAAGCAATCGATGCTACTTCGGCACGAAAGGTCTAATGCGACTGTTGTCCGAAACATCACAATAAACCGGTTTCCCACCGTATGGAGATCTCATTTCAAGCTTCAATGGGTGGTCCTTCTGCTTCAGGAGCCGTTGCAATTCCGTGTCAGTCTCTTGATCTTTTGCTATTTGATCGAAGTCAACGGTTGACGGTATTCTGATCGTGTTCACTCTGGACAACGCGTCGGCTGCAACATTAACCTTGCCGCTGATATGTCTGATGTCCTTGGTGAAACTGCTGATAAACTCCAAATATCGTTCTTCGTGCGGCAGATGATTCGAGCTTGAATCCAAGGCATACGTTAATGGACGATGGTATGTGTATATAACAAACTTCCTGCCTTCGACGAGATGCCGGAAGTACTTCACGGCCAGTTTCATGGCCGTCAGCTCCCGACCAAACACCGAATACTTTCGTTGCGCTGGTGAAAACTTTTGGGAATAAAATCCCAGTGGCCGCCAACCGTTGTCCACGTACTGTTGCAACACCGCTCCCGCCGCGCAATCGGAGGCATCAACCATCAATGCCATAGGTTTGGACAAATCTGGGTACTGTAACAATGCTGCCTTGGCCAAACTATCCTTGCATTGCGAAAAGGAACGCAAGTTGTTGGAATTCCATTGTAGTTTCCTGCTGTCGTTTTTTCGGTTTCCTGGTATCATGTCTTGAAGCGGTTTCTGCAACATCGCCGCTTGGGATATGAAGCGTTTATACCCATTCAGTAAGGCCAAAAACCGACGAAGCTCCTTCACAGTGTTTGGCTGTTTGTACTCCACAACTGCGCGAACGCGCTCGGATTGTGGCTTTATTCCACTCTCACTGATGTCGTACCCGAGGAAATCGACGTTTTTCTAGGCAAACTTGCACTTATCGAGGTTTAGTACCAGTCCGTTCTCCTTGAGTCGCTGAAAAACGATTCGCACGTGCTCCAGATGTTCCTCTGCGGTAGTCGAGGCTATGCAAATATCGTCGTCGAACACCACGACAAAGTCCAGATCGCCGAAGAGCCGATGCATAAAGCGTTGGAATGTTTGGCTGGCCAGCCCGAATGGCATCCTGGTGAACTCGAACAAGCCAAAGGGAGTGGTTACAGCTGTCTTCGGGATATCGTTTTCTTCAACAGGGATGTAATAATAAGCACGTACCATGTCAAGAGTCGTGAAAATACGTTTGCCTAGAAAATTGTTCAACAGGTCGTGTATGTGAGGTACAGGATAGCGATCTGGTACGGTCACTCGGTTAAGGCTTCTGTAGTCACCAACAAACCGCCACTCACCATTTTTCTTGGGGACGCAATGCAGAGGGCTGGCCCAGCTGCTCTTGGACGGACGACAAATCCCAAGCTCCATCATCGATTCGAATTCCTGTTTTGCTGCTCGCAGTCTATCCGGGGCCATTCGACGGGGTTTGCATGCCACAGGTGGTCCAGTTGTTTGGATGTGATGCGTCACGTCGTGTTGAATTTCCATACGCATTGTTGGAGGGGTGGTGATTTCACGGTACTCTGAAAGGAGGTTTCGGTAGGGATGGTCAGAAGCAACAGTTGTGATACCCAAAACAGCTGATGTTTTCAAGCCGCCAGTAGCATGTAGTTTTGTACCACCATCAATGAGATGCTTGCTGCTCAAATCCACGAGAAGTCCGAAGTGCGCAATGAAATCAGCACCTATTATAGCTGTTGTGACGTCAGCCATTAAGAAATTCCATGAGAACCTGCGGCGCAGACCAAGATCAGTTGCTAGAAAACGAGTTCCATATGTGCGTATTTTCGACCCGTTGGCTGCGTGAAGCTGGAACGGCGAAGGTCCGAGGCTCTTTTCGTGTCTCGATGCGAGGATGATTGACACATCGGAGCCTGTATCGATGAGGAAGCGTGTGTTCGAAGTTCTGTCAAAAATTTGTAGACGATGGCTTTCTCCTGCGCTCACCTCGCCGATTTCGGATGAGCGGGAAACTAGTTTTTTGACTTGTAGAATTGACAGGGGCTGTGGCACCGATCAGCACGGCTCCCATATTTACGGTGATACCAACAGATGGTATCATTGTTGTCGTTGCGCCGGTTTCGAGATGCAGAACGAGATCGATTTCGTTCAGGGCGTGCCTTCAATCGTTGGATTTCAGCGGTTAATGCGGCAATCTGATCAGCGAGATTTTCTTGACTGTTGTCACTCACGGGTACTTTCACTGCTGCTGCCTGTGGAACGAGATCCATCATCTTGTCGCCCATTTCCGCCAGTTTCGAAAGACTACCATCGTTTATGCTGAGAACTGGACGAATGTACGCCGGAAGCCTTTGCAGGAAGAGCATTTTCAGCAAACTTTCGTCAACGTTGAGTCCGGAAAAGAGCTCCTGCATCTTTGCAAGAAGATGTGTCGGTCGGAGGTCGCCTAGGTCATACGAGCCAAGTAATCTTTCCAGTTTGGATTGTGCTGACATCTCAAATCGTGAGATTAGACGCTGTTTCACTGCATCATATTTGTCTGTTGCAGGTGGGGCTTTTACCAGATCGGCAACGTGGCAAATTTCCGTCTGGTCCAGTTTCGCAATAATGTGGTAGAATTTGGTCTCATGCTGAACTACTCCGGCCAAAACAAACTGCGCTTCGGCCTGAGCGAACCACATGCTTGGGTCCGACTTCCAGAAGTCGGGAAGTTTGACTGCTACGGCAGCCGCTGCCGGCAGATTATGAGCAGGTGCTTGCTGTGAGTACGCCATTTCCGTTTCGCGTCGTTTATTACTCGCGAGACACCGTCGGGGTCACCAATTGTGGGATCAACGGCCAATTCGGACGGTAATATTCCGGGAACGAATAAAAGCGCGGACTACTTTTGCAAGTGTTATTTATTTACTGATTTGTTTTTCTCTGTCCCCTTCCACCTCTTCTTTACTCTTTGTACCGTGCTGCCAGTATTGCAGTCAGGATACGCTACACAAGAATAAATTTAATAAGTGTAAGAAGAATTATGTTCACCACAGGTGGATTAAATGTTTTTTTTTTGCAAAGCTTGGCAATCTTTATTCATTTGGATCTAAGGGCCGATTTCTTCACCTCGGCTTAACCGGTAAGCCAGGTTTACCCATTCAGTTAAGCCTGGTTTAACGCTTAAGCCAAGCTGAAGAAATCAGCCCTGAGTGCAATTCATATTACCTACAGCTGTGTTCATAAAAATAGCAGTGAAAGCCGAAAGCCGTTTTCCATACAAAATGGCCAACCTTGTCATGCAGTTCGTTTGTTTTCCTATGAGCGATTGTGGTGAAAATTTGACAACGAACTACAAGTCCATTGTAAAATCAAGAATTTTCGAAGCACGTGGAAAAAAACTATGTGAAAATGATCAAAATAATAGCAGTGTTTGTTTTGATTTTTTTTTTTTATTCAGCAAACATTTACATATATTTTTTTTTGTATATTTGCAGATTATACAAGAGTCTATACAGATTCCTGGTTCCGACCTACATCTTACATATCAGTCATCACAAGCCTCTGGTTATAAAAGCATTGTACGGATGCAGTTAACACACGATAAGATCCCTGAAACACTTACACACGTGCACATAGGAGTACGGATAGAAGGGTCTCTTCATGTCAAAACATATGAAGCTGACCCTAATTTGAGCTACATTTTTGCATGGAATAAAAGGAACGTTTACAAACAAAAAGTTTACGGATCTGCTGTGGCCAGAATTTCTATCGGTTATCAACATTCTACCTGTAAAGATATTGTATGGGAAACACAAACGGCAAAACTTCAAGGTTTTGATGTTGATATTTCTGATATTGGCGGGTGGGGCTTGGATATTCATCATCATTATAATTTCCATGAAGGTATATTACAAAAAGGAGATGGATCAACATTGCATTTAAAAGAGTATCCACGAATTGTTAGACATGTAATGGGCGATGGACAACAACGGCAACTAAGTTGTAAAGAACATTGCAATGGTTTGTCTAAGCATGCTAGGCTTCTCACACCTGTAGCGCTGACATCAGGCCCCGATGGAAGCCTTTATGTAGGAGATTTCAATCTTGTGCGGCGTTTAACTACAAATGGCAGTGTATTTACTGTTCTTGAATTAGAAACGACTCAAGTAGCTTATCAATACTATCTAAGCGTTTCTCCGGCAGATGGTCATCTTTATATTTCCGATCCAGAAAAGCATAAAATTTTAAAGGTAGTACAGCTTGAAAATGTACCTGATCCTGCTGCAAACAGTGATGTAGTAGTTGGGAGCGGCCAGCGCTGTATTCCTGGAGACGAAGAAAATTGTGGTGATGGCGGACCAGCTAGGCAAGCACGATTATCGCACCCGAAAGGAATAGCTATTGCAGCCGACAAAACAATGTATATTGCTGATGGGACAAATATAAGGGCAGTAGATCCAAAAGGGATTATACATACACTAATTGGACACCACGGACATCACAATCATTGGAGCCCAGCGCCATGTCGGGGAGCTTTACTTGCAACACGTGCCCAGTTACAATGGCCCACTGGCCTTGCGCTTAATCCACTCGATGGCTCCCTTCATTTCATCGATGATCGACTAGTGTTAAAATTAACGGCCGACATGAAAATCAAAGTTGTGGCTGGTGTTCCACTGCACTGCAATAGTAACGAAGAACATAACAGAACGAATTCAGATGACGTTCTTGGCACGGTGGTAGCAATGGCTTTTGCGCCATCTGGAGACCTCTATATTGCAGACACTGATTCAAGGCGAATAAACTCTATACGCGTAGTCGATTCTACTGGCTATATGCGAAATTTTGCAGGCAGATTAGAAAATGGAATGTAAGTATATTTTTAATTAGCTATTGCTATTAGTTTCGGTATTCAAAGGCGGTATTGGTAGGCGAGCCGCATACAGCAGACCACTTGGTCGAGAGTGACATGTTTGCCCAGTCACTTGGTCAAAAATTTATTTGTAAAAATGGTCATATATTTAGTATAGACACTATAGATTCCATAGACTCGTGAGGGCATGGTTTAGCAATACGACTTTAGTGTGTTTTGCCGTGAATTATGAGTGTACCGAGCGAATATGACGTCACGCAATCCATTGTCACTATTGAAATCATGACGTCATGCTCGTTTGGCTACACAAACTGACGTTCGTTTGGCTACGGTTGTCTTCGTCTCCGCGAGTCTATAGAATCTATAGTGTATATAATATTTAGAATTGGAAAAATAGTGAAATGTTAGCTTTATCTATTCTGGAATCCCTTTCTATTGTTCCTAAGGCCTGAAGTACACAGGGTCAAATATTAAACAAAGAAAAGAACTCAAGAAATAACTTCTGTTTGTCCAAAAAGAAACCAATGCACAAACATTGTTTGACACGATCGAATTTTTATTCGTGTCAAAATGATGTTGTTTCTTGAGTTCTTTCTTCTTGACTGAAAATCGACTGTTCCAATTTTGACGTTTTTCCTCTTTGTTTTAGTCCAACTCACTTCTAACTCACTTTGATGTTGAGTGGGTTTAGAGGGTTTAGATTAAAAATACACTACACGCTCCCGTCAGAATACCCATTCATTGCTATCTCTGTCATTCTTCAAGAGGCTCCATTTAAGAATACCCATTCCCAAGTTCGGCGGTCCAACTCATAAATGGGTATTTTTAAATGGAGCCTGTGGTATTTCAATAACCAGAATAATGTAACACATTCTATACATTTTACTATTATTGTTTATTATGAGCCCTTCTTCTCAGCATAACGCTCCAACTGAGACAAAGTTATCTTCTATGCCCAGCCCTTTACGATCACTCACAGTTATTGACTGTGTTAATTACATCGTGCAGCAGACATGAAGACATTCTAATCACAATGAAGTCCAAGAAACCTTGCACTACAGAAGGTTATTGGATCGAACGGGATTCTAACCCGAAACCCTCAGCATGGACTCGCTCTAATAACCAATTTCATATTTTCCTATCAAACATCTCAAAGAAAGCACTATGTAGCATTTTCCCAACTCTTACTATACTTGAGCTTGAGCTTGAGCTTGATTGACCGCCCGTGGATGCTACTCCAGTATCGCCAGACCAGCTACACTCACACAAGGACCAATGAGATAACTGCCGGGGACTAGCAGGCATCTTCAGTGTGTGAGCGTTGGTGATCTTCTATTTTTAGGCGACAATGGCGCCTGCCACGTCAGGTTGCAGGTCAATGTGGGGAAGGGGTAAGGAAGTGATGATTGCAATCGTTTGTATCCACATCTGGCCGAATATACCTCTGCGCCAGCACAAATTCATGCGGATGTTGGAGTGTTGGTGGGAATTGGTAGGCAGAAGGTTCACACATTGGTGTGTGGATACCAGAGGAGGGTGATAGAATTGTGTTTTTATTATTTTGAAGATGTACGGCACAGCTCGCTTGATTGCATAACTTGTAGGCGTTTTCTAATAGGATTGTGACACTGTGCTGTGAAAGTTTGGAAGGAAGGGAAACGGCTTTTTCAACCCGTTTCTGTTCTAGCGACGGCTATGAACATGTTTATATACATGAGTTGTATATGTAGAGAGCAGAGAGAAAGTATATAGAAAGATACAAAGTAGGAGGAAAGGGATGGGCCAGGGATTGAACCCAGGACCTTCTGCATATAAATCAGAAGCGGTAGCCACTAGGCCACCAAGCCCGTCATTTTCCCAACTCTTACTATACTGCATATTTACTTGTTGTAGTATGTAGGTTATGAACAATAACATTTCGATAATAACGTTGTGTTAATGAATTTACGTACTGCGTTGTTACACTTGAAATATTGATGATTTACAACAATACCGTCGCGATCAGCTCATTTCCTACAATAAAAAATATCACAAACGATCAAGTCACTCATTGCTCAAATAAAAGCCACAACATTCCATTCCTCTAATATTTTCCTTTTTTGATTAAACACACCGATTAACTGCGAACAATGATATGGCGCAGATGTCTAAACATTGAACCATCATAAAGCAACACCCATCTACCAATTACAGTACTCCATGAACCTTCAAATGACATGACTCCATACTCGATTAAGCACAAATCAAAATCCCCTCAGACTCCACGTTAATGTAAATGTATTCGAAGAATAATCTGATAATTACTCATCATTATCCAAAAAATTAGTCAGATTCACAATTCAATTCGACACCATTTCAGTTGTCTAACTAGAAACCCAAAATCTAATAATTGTTATGATTATGATTTCGATAAACTTGACTATAAACTTATTTATCGTTTTAATCTGATCCAACCACCAAAACATACACGAAGTTCCCTCTCTTTATTCAACGACTCTCCTTTGGTAACTTATTCCTTTTGGTACAATGTTCATTTTAATACATAATGGTTTTAATTAAACTCTTCATGATATTACACTTAATCTTCTTAATTCTTTTTTCGAATATTAATATCAAAGCTCTGTTTGTTCAAATGAAGATTACCGAATCAATGTCTTATCTTCTTGGAACAGGATAGTAACTTAGAATCGAGCCTTGTATAAAGAAGCACAAACATACATATTTCCTCTTCCTTCCACGGAAACACACAACATCAAAATAATGTTGCAGCCGCTAGTTTGATTACCTGAAATCCCTCGAACGATTCAAAATATATAGCATATCAAACAGCCGTTGAGATACCAACATTCGAACGGAAATGGGCACAAAGCTGGTGTTATCCAACCAAACCAACCTCATGGAAGCACTAGGTTTCATCTAATAATATTGTGGCGTTAGCACTAAATTGGTTTCCGAAAAAACTTCATTTACTTCCGCTGCCTTTCCTATGCCGTAAACTTTACGTCGGAAGTGATGCGCTGTATAGAAAGCCAGATTTACTGTACAGCGCACTACTTCCGACATTATGTTTAACGCATAGGTAAGGCAGCAGAAGTCAACGAAGTTTTTTCGGAAATCAATTTAGTGCTAAACCCACAATATGAAGTAGGCAGGCGCCAATTTATTCTCTATCAACCATCTTCTCTTCTTGGCGTCCCCTTTTGGCAGACCCAGCCTCTCTATCAACTTGCACTCTAGTGTATATCAAAACATAAGAGAATCAATGTAAATACCAAAAAAAATAATGTAATTCTATACATGTTAATCACATTTATTATTATCATTATTATCGTCGCAGCACCAAATCGAAGTCGCGACTTGTGCGACATGCGAAGTTACAGATGAGAAGTAAGTCTGAATCGATTATTTGCATTGCGCACCATTCACTCATCCAAATCGAGTTACGACACACAAAAGTAGATAAAAATTCGATTTTCTCACACCAGGTCACTTCGGATTTCAACCAACACACATTACAAAACACTCCTACAAAAGGAAACCCTCTACTCATTCTACCATGTGGCCTCGCGTGTATCAATTAAGTTCAGGACAACAATCGCAGTTGACAAGAAATTTCGTTTCAAACGGCATCTGCTATGAAAAGCTAATTCTTGTCCCTTGAAACTGAATGACGACTTTTAACTAATCTAAACAATTCCTTTTGAATCCATCCTCCAAGTAAGGAGAGCCTTCACACAACGTAATGCATATTCTCCGACTACAATTCCACTAGGTATTCATTCATTTATTAAGTTAACATCAAATTCATGATAATACTGAATCAACAATTTGCCGCCATAATACTCGATTTGCAGCTGCAGCTCTCCAACGTCGGTCACGCCCAACGCTCGCCAGATCACACTCCACCTGGTCCGCCCATCGTGCTCTCTGCGCTCCACGCCTTCTTGTACCAACCGGATGGTTAGCAAACATCAACTTTGCAGGGTTGTTGTCCGGCATTCTTGCAACATGCCCTGACCACCGTATCCGTTAAGCTTTAGCCACATTCAGGATGTCTGGTTCACCGTAGAGTGCAGCGAGCTCGTGGTTCATCCTTCTCCGCCACACACCGTTCTCCTGCACGCCGCCAAAGATCGTCCTTAGCACCCGTCGCTCGAAAACTCCGAGTGATTGCAGGTCCTCCTCGAGCATCGTCCATGTCTCGTGTCCGTAGAGAACCACCGGTCTTATTAACGTCCTGTACATGGTACATTTGGTGCGGCGGTGAATCTTTTTTGACCGCAGTTTCTTCTGGAGCCCATAGTAGGCACGACTTCCACTGATGATACGCCTTCGTATTTCACGGCTCACGTTATTGTCAACCGTTAGCAAGGAACCGAGGTAGACGAATTCTTCTACCACCTCGAAAGTATCCCCGTCTATCGTAACATTTCTACCAAGGCTTGTCCTGTCTCGCTCAGTCCCACCTACCAGCATGTACTTTGTCTTAGCCGCATTCACCACCAGTCCGACCTTTGCTGCTTCACGTTTCAGGCGGGTGTACTGTTCTGCCACCGTTCCAAATGTTCTAGCAATAATATCCATGTCATCCGCAAAACAGACAAATTGGCTGGATTTCGTGAAGATCGTACTCCGGCTGTTGAGCCCGGCTCGTCGCATAACACCTTCCAGGGCGATGTTGAATAGTAGGCAGGAGAGTCCATCACCTTGTCGTAGTCCCCGTCGAGATTCAAATGAACTGGATAGTTCACCCGAAATCCTTACGCTGTTCTGCACACCGTCCATCGTTGCTCTTATCAGTCTAGTCAGCTTCTCGGGAAAGCTGTTCTCGTCCATAATTTTCCATAGCTCTGTGCGGTCGATACTGTCGTATGCCGCTTTGAAGTCGATGAACAGGTGATGCGTTGGGACCTGGTATTCACGGCATTTCTGGAGGATTTGCCGTACGGTGAAGATCTGGTCGTTGTCGACCGGCCGTCGATGAAACCAGCTTGGTAACTTCCCACGAACTCATTAACTTTAGGTGAAAGACGACGGAAGATGATCTGGGATAGCACTTTGTAGGCGGCATTCAAAATGGTGATCGCTCGAAAGTTCTCACACATTAACTTGTCGCCTTTCTTGCGGATGGGACAGATTATCCCTTCCTTCCACTCCTCCGGTAGCTGTTCGGTTTCCCAGATCTTGACTACTAACTGGTGCAGACAGGTGGCCAACTTTTCCGGGCCCATCTTGATGAGTTCTGCTGCGATACCGTCCTTACCAGCCGCTTTGTTGGTTTTGAGCTGGTGGATGGCATCCTTTACTTCCCTCAGCGTGGGAGATGGTTCGTTCCCGTCCTCTGCTGCACCAACATAGTCATTCCTCCGCTGCCTTGGTCCTCCGTGCCTACATTATCTTCGCCATTCGGTGGCGACATCCGATTGCTTCAGTCGCTCTAGATCGTACCGGGGCGGCCGCCGGTAATGTACGTTGTTAATAACGGAGAGTTTTTGGCGCAGTTTAACCATCACCAGGTAGTGATCAGAGTCGATATTAGCGCCACGATAGGTCCTGACGTCGATTATGTCGGAGAAGTGTCGTCCATCAATCAGAACGTGGTCGATTTGCGATTCCGTTTGTTGTGGTGATCTGCAGGTGTAACGATACGGGAGGCTGTGCTGGAAGAAGGTGCTACGAATGGCCATGTTCTTCGAGGCGGCGAAATCGATGAGGCGTAGGCCATTTTCGTTCGTCAGCTGGTGGGCGCTGAACTTTCCAATCGTCGGTCTGAATTCCTCCTCCTGGCCTACCTGAGCGTTTAGGTCCCCTATGATGATCTTGACGTCGTGGTTTGGGCAGCGGTCGTACTCGCGTTCGAGCTGCGCGTAAAATGCGTCTTTATCATCATCAGTGCTTCCGGAGTGAGGGCTATGCACGTTTATTTTGCTAATGTTGAAGAATCGGCCCTTGATCCTCAACCTGCACATTCTTTCGTCGATCGGCCACCAACCGATCACGCGCCTCTGCATGTCGCCCATCACTATTAAAGCTGTTCCCAGCTCACGTGTGTTGCCGCAACTCTGGTAGATGGTATGATTACCTCTAAACGTTCGCACCATAGATCCTGTCCAACACACCTCCAGCAGCGCTACGATTCCGAACCCGCGGTCCTTCAGTGTATCGGCGAGTATGCGGGTGCTCCCGATGAAGTTGAGAGATCTGCAGTTCCACGTACCGAGCTTCCAATCGCAAGTCCCTTTTCGTCGCTGTGGTCGTCGCCATTGGTATCGGTTCGCATTCTTCTCTTGTTGATTTTCCTGTGCTAGTCTTTTTTACGGCTGGCTCGCAGGGCCTGACACCAACCCACTAACCCAGGGAGCTGGGCTTACCTTCCCGGAAGCTACGGGTTCTGCATTGGCATTTCCTCCAACTACAGTGCTAAATAGCTAGGCTCGAGCGCCAGTCTTCGCCGGGGGTGGTGTTTTTAATGTGCGCCCAGGAGATAATATTTTACCTGAGCTTCCACCCCCAATTCCACTAGGTAATAGCTCATATTAATTGAACATTAATCATAATGGAATACAAACCAATATTAACTTGTTTCAGTTTCCTTCATCCAACCTCTTCGTTGCTGCATAAATCGTAACCATTAGAAACAATATTATCATATACATTAGTGTGGGTCATCGGAATCGTTTCCTCAGATCAAAGCTTTTTTGGTTCCGTTTCAGGTCCTGAGTATCTGTGCAAAATTTGAGCACGATCGGTTGCGTCTACACTTTGCGCATTGCAATTGAAATTTGTATGGGATTTTGTATGGGAAAACATACTTTTTTGCATTTTTGTCATAAGTTGGAAAAGTTTGTCTGAAACTTTTTAACCGATACTATAAAATGATAGCCAAGGATGTTCTGAAAAACTTTGTTGAAGACCGCAAAGCGATCCGATGCTTGTGAAAATAGTTATAACCAACGAACCGCATGCATATGTTTATGTTTTAACATGTAAAGGAATAACAATAGCAACAAAATCATGATGTTTCGCCAAGTAATACCGACGCTATAACTTTTTTCATAAGCATCAGATCACTTCGCGGTCTTCGACAAAGTTTTTCAGGACACCCTGGGCTATGTTTTCACTTTATCGGTTACATGATTTTTGAAAAATTCAAGCTTGTTATGAGAGAAATGCAAAAAAGTGTGTTTTCCCATGTAAAATCCCATACAAACTTCAAACGCGATGCGCAAAACGTAGACATAACCGATCGTACCCAAATTTTGCACAATTATTTGGGTCTTAAAATGGGATCTAAAAAGCTTTGATCTGATGGGATACCATTGAATTTTTCATTTTCCCATATAAACAATGACCCACTCTAATATACATAGCTATCATTGCGGCCCTTAAGGCGAAACTGGAAGCATTTCCTCATTTTTTCAGTTTTTGATTTTTTAAAAAATAACGAAGCAATATTTTCAAAAACGGTTTTCGTACACATGTAGAGTATGGATCAACGTATCTTCTGAATTTTTTTCGTGTCGAAAAAGTTTTCCATTTTTTCAAAAACCATTTTTTTGTTAAATTTCGTTCAAAAATGGTTTCTGCAAAAAAGAAAAACATTTTCCACTACGAAAAAAAATCAGAAGATATCTTGATCCAGCCTCTACATGTGTACGAAACCGATTTTGAAAATATTGATTCGTTATTTAATAAAAAATCAAAAACCAAAAAGTGAGGAAATGCTTCCAGTTTCGCCTTAAATCACGGCACTGCCATTGCCATCTCAAATCGCTGAAATGGTCAAATAAATGCGTGTCTCTTTTGTAGATGTAGTCGAGAAACTCAGAAGAAAACATGCACCCTCATGCAAAATATTAATTCCACATTGGTTTACGTTTTTAAACCGAGTTACACATTCTTATGCAGTCCCGTCATAATCCACAACAACCTGTTGCTGATCCACGACAGCTCCAGCCATCTAGCCGTAACTATGTCGATTCAACTTCAGTTAACACTAATAGACGGTAGGAACAGTCAAACATTGCCCACCTTAATCAGACCCTTCATCGATTACCAATCCTCAAACTATCATTACGCTTGACAGCAATATATCAGGAACTGGAGTACGAAACCCCAACTCACTAACCAGAAACTTCTATGGGCAACCAAGATCAATATCCTCAATTGACCAATTCCATCCCGATCAGGTCGCTCACCTTGCATATGACTCACTGGATGTGCCTCCAAACCTCACTCTCCAGTACAAGGTTCTTTCAATAACAAATTTTGAAAACGACGATATCACAGTTTCGCTCCCATGCTGCGTAGCTTTATCAACCGCTATCTTGTCGCGTATTTCTTTAGTCTTTGCGCAATCAACTTTTCATGCCACATAGCCAATAAAATGCTAAGTTCCCGCTTACATGTTGCATATCTGTTACAAATTCTTTGTTTCCGCTATCAAGCCGCGTATCCAGACTATGTGTTTCGTCCGCTCTCATGTTGCAAACTAAAGCTTTCATCTCCGCTATCATGTCGCGTAGCCAATGGATCAAGCCGACTTTTCCGCTACTCACCGCATCAAAACAAAAGCGCCACCATATATGGACGGTAACACAGTGACAGCAGTCGAGTTACGTCAAACACACAAGGCTACGGTGGCGCTATCTGTTCATCTCATAGCGACCGTTTTAGTTATTTTAGTGATCCATTGAATTTTCATTCAAATCCGCTTCCAAGCCGCGTATCAAATGAAAGCTATCATTCACGCTTACACGTCGCGGAGCTCATAAGATCTTCCATCCAAGTCCGCTTCCAAGTCGCGTAGCAGCTATTAAATCCATTCCACACAGATTTATATGTGAATTCTCAATATTCATCAGTTTTTAATCCTACAAGCTCTAGCTGCAGCTCAAGCAACAAACAGAATATTTACCTGACAAACGTCCTAGTGTCCACGATTTTGCACTTCCCAGTAAACAATAATAACACTAATCACTATTTCACACAACTATACGGATGAAGAATCCCATCCTCGTCGCCAATTTGTGGTATTTCAATAACCAGAATA
>NC_085136.1:181870212-181928525 GCF_035046485.1 Aedes albopictus | reverse complement strand
GATCGTTCAATTGCCAACTGCACCTGCTCCCGCTGCTGTTGATATTTTTGTTGGATTGGCTGACCCGATTGTGAATTCGATGGTTCTGATGAAGGACGTGATGGCTGCGGACGACGAAGCTGCTCTTTACGATCGAAACGTACTTTTAATGCGTTGACCTGCTGTATTAGGCTCTCCAATTGCTGAATGCAGCTATCTTCCTCCAGTTGTGAGCATCCCGGACGATCTTGACCCACATCTGGTACTAGGCTTTCCTGATAGCTCTCCAACGCATGAACCCGCCCAAATCTCGTGGGCTGTTGTGCCTGTCGCTGGATTGTGCTGGGTGTCGCGTAATTTGGTTCCAGTAGTGCATTTTGTGGCAAGGGTAATCTGCGCTGACGATTCAGCAACATTCTAGTCTCGTCAAACCCGTTACAGACCTCCACCATTTCTTGTAAGGACCTTGGACGGGCGGCTGCCACAATAGAAGCATATTCCGTGTTCATATTCTTCTTTACTATGAAGTATCGTTCCTCCTCGGACATTGGAGGCGTTACAAACCGAAATAGTGCCGATATGTCTCGGTAGAATTTTGCAAAGGACTCAGCAGCACCTTGAAAGCGAAAGCACGCCTCTACTCGTAACATCTGTGCATAGCTGCTGGGTAGGAATTCTTGTCTGATCCGATCTTTGAAGTCATTCCACGTAAGTAAAGCTCCTTCGTTGAAGGCCCGACCGTACCAATCGAGAGCATCGTCTTGTAGCAAATGCTTTATGGATCTCAACAGTACGTCGTCAGATACGCCTTCCGACTGTGCGAAACATTCTACCCGGTCCAAGAACGTGTTAAGCGTAGTCGTGTCCTTTTCGCCTCTGAATCGGAATGGCCAGTTATGTATTGCTTTTGGATTCCTGGCGCCTTCCGTTCGTGTCCGTGTATTCCCTGGATTGTTCAATGTCCTGCAAAGGTTCGGTTGTGTGGTACGATGGAGGCGGTATGTCTTGATTGTTGTGCGTATTTCGTAGATCTTGAGGATCACACCACGTTCTGACATCCCTCCGAGTACCACTTCCGAGGTTAACTGCAGTTCCTCGCCCTCTTCCTCTGGATTTTGATGTTGAAGACGATGCGATAGGTAATCCGACGAGTCCAGGCGGAGTGCCTTGCGATTGACCTCCCTCTCTGTCTTCATTTCGTGTCATTGGTGTCTCAGCCAAATCTGTTTCTCCCAGGAGATCTATCAAACTTCGGCGTACCGAGCTAGCAACAGCTGCTCCACTCTCTACATCGCTTCGCCTTGGAGTTTGTTGTAGTGATGCATCTGCGGTGTTGGATGCTTGCCGGATTGGATGTATTCTGCGCACGGCACCTGTGTTCACTTCCACTGTAGTCACTGTCGTTGGCACTCTGTTGTTATTCACTGCACTCGCGGAGTTGACAGACGTTGGATCTAATGCGTTCAGAACATTTGATAGTGTTGATCCAATTAACACTTTGAGCACCCGATTCGCCTCTTGTAGGTGTTGCGGGGGAGACTCAATTCGCGCTAGTCGGTTCAAATAATGTTGTAATCGTGAGACTGAGTGTTTGAGAAAACCCACGTCTTTCTTTCTCTTTGCAGCTTCCAAGGCTGGGAGAAGAAGTTTGATTCGCGACTGACAAGTTTCAATATTCGTGACATCATCCATCACATGTGTTGAAGCTGGATATGTACGTCCAAAAGTCGTGTCTTCTGCCATAACTTCCCGTAACCGATTACATTTGTTTCGGCGGGTAGTTAGACCTAGCCCAGTAATATGTCTCAATGCCAACTCAAAGTTGAGTTCCTCTTCACTCAAATGCACCGGATCAAAATCCATCATCAAAGTCTTCTAAATGAGCCAAAATACGCAAACAAGAACTAATATAACTTCAGCCACAAACGGTTTACAAATTACTAATGGGTTTTTTTAGTTGGGCGCCAATGTTACTCAAAAATCTCTTTCCCGTCAATTAGGGATGCGAGAATGACGGAAACAACAAACTGCAGCCCGAACTCAATTTGTCATAACAAAGTTGCTTTATTGCTCTGATTTGCAAAGAGCCTACCTGTCCCTACTGTTTCTTAACTCTAGTTCATATAGCTTAACTTAGGGTATTCGTAGCTCACCGAAAATTAGGATTGCACCAGCAACCGTGTATCATCGATCCTCCCTAATGGGGGCCTTGCCGCGACGTGCCGGCCAGCCTGCACTCCGCCATCGTTCTCATCAGGTGGCGGGCCTCTGTCACCTAGAATCACCGAGGCCGTTGACACTCCCAGCTGCCTCTTTCGATGGCCGTCGCGTGACCTCCGTCTGGGGAATTCCAGAAGGCTCGGCGGAGGACGTGATTTGCCGATGCGATCGCGCTTGGTTGTGCCGGATTGCTCGCGCCTTCTTGCTCGTGGTTTCCGTGCGTGGCCGACGATTTGGTGCGGATTGGTTCCAGACGGACGAGGGTAGAGACGGGAACGCCTCTGACGTGCAGAGCTCCCTCCGAGGTTCCCTCTATGTGCGCTGTGAAGATGGTAAACAAAACCCCTGTAGAGGGGCTTGTTTGGTGCGACACACTCTCTCCATTGCCGAGTAGCTCGATCTGGAGCTTATTCGCAGGTGGTTTAGATTCAGTGCCTTTATGTAAGGATGCCCGATCGTGCTCAATCCTCGTGTCAGAGTGCTGCGGTCCGTCTCCTGGGCAGTCTGGTCAATACGCTCCAGAAAAGCGATGTTGGCCGCAAATCGTTACGTTGACAGTCCAGGCTCAGCGGATTGGGTTTTTGCACTGAAGAAACCGGATCTGCGCTAGCGTAATCTCTATGGCCAATCTCGTTCCGGCCCGACTTTGGAGATTCGGTTTCTGCGCACTATCACCCACTATGTCCGCTCGTTGTCGAGGCTTTGCCACTTGTGGTGCTCGTTCGTTTTTGGCGGAAGTCTTTTGCTGGCACGACACGTCACGACGATTTCAAGAAAATTTTTCCTTTGCTTCGCTTTTCAAGCAATTTAGGGATGCCTAGAAATTGTTTTCCTTCGATGTTTGTTTAACACTTGAACAAATTTACGCTTTTCATTACAAATAATTGCTCTATAAAACTAACTGTAACACCATGTTTTTTTTTCGTGCAAATTGCATTTTGTGTAAATTATATTTAGTGTGTTACACTGATCTGGCAGCTCTGACAGTAAGGGACTGAACATAAATTACGTAAGTGGGTACCGAGGATTATTCACAATCTGCGAACTTGACTGCGGAAAAAATTGCGACCATGACAGAGCAGGTAGAAGCTCGACCGCCACCGTGCGACCACCACTGCAGAGCAAGGGCCCCAACGTGCGACCAGCAACAAGTGTCGCGAGGGTTAACGGGCCAAAACAAGTCGGATAGAATAATTAAAAGTTTAATGCGAAATTGATTTTTATTTCATCAATTAAATTCCATCCGAAATTCAAATATTAGTGGAGGTACCCTGCTTTAGGCCGCCCTGCCGGATAACAGCAGGTAAGGGCTGCAAGCTTATTCTTACAAATGAACCAAATCAATTTGTATTTTCACGGTCACTAATATTATAAGTACTAATAATCAAGCCTTTATGCAACACAAATTATTAGCATTTGTAATATTAATACTTGTAACTTGTAGCTTATATTATTTATAGGTCCGATTATGCTACAGGGCCCTGATTGCGGTACATTCCGTCATCCATTGCATTTCTCTAGTTGAAGGATGCCATAAGCTATAAAAATGTACCATAATATCAATTTGAAATAATTGAATTATATATATTTTTTTCAGGATCACTTCGAATCGTTGCGCTTCAGCATTATTTGCCGCAACATGACACAAATGGAGAGTTTCAAATACCTTACACGCCAACAAATGAGATGTATGTTTTCAACCGGTACGGACAGCACGTCGCTACAAAGGATTTATCCTCTGGAAAAACACGATACTCTTTTCTGTACTCCAAAAATACCAGCTTTGGAAAACTATCGACAGTTACTGACAGTTCTGGCAACAAAATACAATTCTTGCGTGATTATAGCAACGTCGTGAGCTCAATTGAGAATTCGCAAGATCATAAGTCGGAGTTAAAAATTTCGTCTAACGGAATGCTAACTAAAATTATTGAGCGAAAAGGAAAATCTGAGCTTCAATTTGATTACGATAGCAATAGCGGTCTACTTCTTAGCCGGACTGGGAATGGAGAAACTTTTATTTATCATTATGACGAATTTGGACGTGTAACTAAAGCCATATTGCCAAGCGGTGAAGCATTTATAATAACAACAGTATTGGGAGAAAAAACCGATGATTTAGGAGTACAAATAAATGAAAGCATTCATTCGCATTTCGCTCAAGAGCCAGCAACGCCTACAGTTTTTTCTTTGACCAGCGGCATCAAGAACGCTTTTATAGTAAAAGATACAGAAGTGACCGATGCCAAAATAAGTCACACGAATAGTACCCTAGCAGTAATACGCAGTGATGGAATCGTTATAGAATCATCTGCCGTAGCGGCCCACCCGTATTTGGAAAAAATAATGCCAATTGAAGCTGACATGCTGCCAATGTGGTCCCACCAAACTGTTAAAATGGGAGACAACCTAATTAATTCGATGTTTTCGAAATATGGATATATTTCCAACGAAAATAATCGTGTACCACGACAAAGACTCAGTCATGAGATTAATGTAAATAACAGCCGAGTAATCCGAATTGATTATGAGCAGCTACAAAATAGAGAAACATTTTTCAACAAATACGACAATACAGTTTTAACAGTATTATATGATCAATCCGGCTTACCCATTTCCTATTACCCTGGTGGAGAGAACAGTAATTTCTATCCACTTAACATAACATATGATCGATTCAATCGTGTCGAAGGATGGCAATGGGGGCCAGCGGAAATGAAATATAACTACGATATAAACGGATTGCTTTCAGAAGTAACAAGCCAGCAAGATGGTATAACACTGTACTCTTACAATGAACTGAATCTGTTGTCGGAAATTTCACTAGGAAGTCAACGAAAATTTAAACTTTCATACGATGGAAACGGTGGTCTACGACACATAACACTCCCGAGTGGTACAAAACATTCGTTCAGTCTTCAACCATCAATTGGATTCATGAGGTTTACTTATACTCCCCCTGGTAATAATAAACCTTACCTTCAACACTATTCCTATACTGGTGCACTGTTGCAAACAATATATCCAGGTGATGGAGCACGCGTAATCTACCGCTACAACGCTGCTAATTTAGTCTCAGAAATCATTCATGGAGACGGTCGCAGCGAGTTCAGTTATGCAGCAAGTTGCAGTATGCCGTCCGCTGTCGTACATACCGAACGTGATTTAGAATACCGTTGGGATTTTGACTACGTAGGAGGCTTACTTATGGAAGAAAGAATTGATTTTTCGGCTAAAACAGGATTATCTAATGCAAAGTTCAGCTACGAATATGATAACAATTTTCGCTTAACATCAATTCAAGGTCGTATTGGAGGACAAAATCTACAAAATCAAGTTTTGGAATACAGCGATAAAACTGGCAGCTTATCCCAGATCGGACAATTCAAAGTATCCCATCCAACTGCCAATCAAACGACTGTCGGAGATGGCACCGCCACGTTTTCCCGTATAATCAATGGTCGATTTTTAGAAGTTCTTATTACGGTAATGATCCACCGAATGGCAGTATTTAGAATGGAATTCACGCACGATATGCATGGACGCATTTCTCAAACACGTACATACACTCGCAATGTGGGAGTCAATACTTACACAAATGTGAAAAACTACACTTGGGACTGCGACGGGCAATTGATTGGTGTGGAAGCACAAGAACCATGGGGATTTCGATATGACGATAATGGAAATATGCTTTCATTGACTTATAGAGGTAACACAATTCCAATGGAGTATAGTATTACAGATCGAATTTTGAAGTTCGGCGAAGGTCCATATAAATACGAAGCACGTGGATTGGTTGCACAAAATGCTCGCGAAGAACGCTTCCATTACAACACGCAAGGACTTCTTATAAGAGCGAGCAAGCGAGGACGCTTTGATGTGCGTTATTACTATGACCATCTTAATCGACTGATCACTAGAAAGGATAATTTTGGAAACGTTACTCAATTTTTCTACAATAACCAAGACCGGTTGAATGAAGTTAGCCAAATTTACTCTCCTCGAGATGGGAAACTGATGTCACTCACCTATGATGATCGCGGCCATTTGATATTCGCTCAGGTTTATCGCCACAAGTACTACATAGCAACGGATCAATGCGGCACGCCTGTCATGATGTTCAATCAATACGGGGAAGGGATTCGAGAGATAATGCGTTCACCTTACGGACATATCGTTTATGATTCAAATCCATATTTGTACATGCCGATTGATTTCTGCGGAGGCGTATTGGACCAGGTAAGCTGAAAGTATCATGAGTTACAAAAATTATGATTTCAACTAAAGACACTACAGTCAGGTCTTTTTTACGCGGTTTTCATTTTCGCAGCCGCGTTTTTTTATTTTGAACTGAGTTTTTTTATGCGGTACGTATCCCTCGCGTAAAAAAAACCTGACTGTATATGCAAAGACACGAATTGTTCCAATGGATCACTGAAATAGCAAAAATGGTCGCTATGAAATGAATAGATAGCGCCACCATAGCCTTGTGTATTTGACATAACTCCACTGCTGTCACAACGTTAATATCACAGCGCAACATATTTTTGTCTCAAGGGCAAACTTACGTGTCTCCGAAGGATTTTGGGCCGCTGAATCCGAATCCGGGGTCAGATTTGCTCCAACACGTCACATTTTTGAGCTATACCTCAATTTATAGGGCAAAATATGCGATTTTGGGCATTTTTTACTGCAAGCCATTAAGCATGGAAATATTTTTTTCAAGCAATCAAAAGGTTAATTGGTCAATTAACATCTAAATTAACGACTCATGCAAAATATTTCGTTTTACCTAATCAAATTTGACAGATTTAAGCATTTTATGTTAGTATGAAAACTTGCATGCAACTTTTGGAGGGTGACTTGTATGGGAAATATCGTACATAACATAAATCGCTTAAGGACAAACGTCTTTAAATCCCGGTTCAACAATGCATCAAAACTTCAGACGCACAAATCTCAAGAAGCAAGCTTCAAACAACAATGCATTTCATTATTCTGTTCTTGCTCACTTGTAATAAGCTTAAAATAAGAAGCTCAGGTGTGCTGGTTTTGTTTACAAAGAGATTTGTGCCCTCAAAATCGTAAGTAGGTGCCTAAGTCGGCCATTGTGGCGGCCATGTTGGGATTCTAACAAGTTTGTCCTTAAAACTATCAAATTCGATTTGGTAAAACGAAATATTTTGCATAAGTCGTTAATTTAGATGTTAATTGACCATTTAACCTTTTGGTTGCTTAAAAAAAAATATTTCCATGCTTAATAACTAAAATTATGCTGTACATATTACTGTGCAAATGCTTTTTCAATTGAAAAAGTAGCCAATGTTCAACTTTTCGTATTGGTATCAATAACGATAATTTAAAACACTTTTCAAGCGTTTAATAAGATTTTTATTCGACTCGCAGTAATTCCTTTACAACACAGTTTAACAAGACTTTTTTCTGCTTTTTGTTAAGTTCATGTAAAAAATAGGACATGTATCTGAATAATGTGTTTTTCACAAGTCAAATAAGCGCTTTCGTTTCATCATACTTCGACTCAGAGTACATGATGAAAAACACGTGTTTTTTACCGAAAAACAGCTGAATTAATCTGTTGTTCAGTCGTTAACCATAATGTTGTGCTAATTCACCACTGCTGTATAGGAGTCAGAGTCTGATCATTATTAAACCACGGGAAGTTTATGTTTTGATTTGAGCGCTGCAATTCATCATCTCTAGGATGGCGCAGATAGGAAGGCATGCGGCTGGCAATCGACGGGTCTCGAGTTCGAATCTGGATTTAGGTAAATTTATGTGTAGTTATTATTTCACAATATTTGTTCACAGCATTAAGTTCCAATCATAAACTCTCGTGGAAATCGAAAAATTTTGCATTTTTTTATTTTTAATCATTTTTGCTACAGCTGAATAACAGTTTTACTATATATTTGTAAAACGATTTAACAACAAACATTTTAGTTGGTACACAACACTATGCTTTACAGTTTCTCCAAATTTGTGTGAACAAAACCCGAACAAAGGTTGTGCCTGAAAATTATCCAAATATTATTCAGCATCATGCTGAATCAATTCGTCGTAAAGGTGCTTGTAAAATGAGTGATTGTTAGTTGGGTTTGCTCTTGAGACAGACCAAAAGCTAATTTTTGTTACGCTGTCACGGTGCCCCCACAGACCGTTATTATAAAATAAAAATGTCCATCAAAACTTAGTTCAGGGATCGAATCCTGGTGCCATTCTGCACCTCTGGGCAAATTTTTAAAATAATCCCTAGGAGGAATCTCGAGAAATCTCGATTTGATGTTTTATACTAAGAAATTTCAAAGAAATCCATGTTCAGATTGGACAATATCGCTTAAATACCTACACAAACTTTCCCTAAAGTTTTCAAAGCTGTTTCAAACCCGTATTTATTTAATAACGTTACTTCAATTATACATATTTACTACTCATCTAAATCAATTAACTGATTAAAGTGACTTACCAAACTTTTGGCAGTGTACAAAAATCAGAAAAAAAATATGCAAAAAAAAGTGCTTGTCACGTGTGCTTTTGATTACCAACGTTAGAGTTAGAAAAACTAGAGTAGGTCTTTGAAGGCAGTTTTCTTAAAATGAATAACGTTTTCAGTCACAATAGTCGAAAACAAATTTATACTTTTTTTCGATATTGCTTAGCATTTTAAACAGGGGCGTTCAGTGTTTAGTAATTGTATTGTTCCTTTCTGTAAATGTATCGCTCCTATATGGGGCGAGTATGACACATAACCGATCCGATGACCGTAAGGACGTGGCCAGCGCCGTTATTGAATTTCAAATGTTGAACTCTCGAATTTTGCACATTGAGAATGGTTAGCTAGTCCCAAGCCTTGCTTTCATTGGTTCTCTGTGCAACTCTAGTCAATCACGGAGTAGCAACTACGGTGTGTACGATTATCTTTGATTTGTTTTGCCTAGAATTTTAAACATTTTTTTTAATGAAAAGTGCTACATATTCTTGCACATGAACACTAGAAAATTACTGAGAAATATGTGTTAAATAAAGATCTAATAGTACACCAATTTTGGAAGAACAGGAAACTACGACGTCTATGTAATAACATGGGACACGGTTTATATTGGAAAAAATAAAAAATGCAAAAACTCTAGTTATTGTTTACTTTTTGAGTTCCATTTTGGTCCCATATCAACTGTTCAAAATATCAGGTCGATTAGGAAAACTATTTTTTTGCGCCCGTTATTCTAATTTTTTCAGACGATTTTATGAGAAAATTTACTTCTTCAATGAAAAATCGCTTGGGGTCACCCCTTGGTCCCTAAAAATAATTCGATGAATGATTTCTGTAGCAAACTTCACGATGAATTAGACCTCCGAAGACCGCAAAAGCTATGAAGCCTTACCCGATCGATAAAATGACGAGATTTGATTATTTATTGTTATTCCTTACATGTCAAACAGCGTTTCCTTGCTATTCGGTTTTCAGTCAATAACTTTTTCCACATATCTTAGATCCCTTTGTGGTCTTCGGAGAGTTGGTTCCTCGTAATATAGTAAACATGTTGTAGAATTGGGGAAAATTTTAATGTATAACACTGGGATGTGTAATATGTTCATAAAACAATAGTGAAAAATCGCGTTTAACGACGCGTAGTGCGTCATCAGCATCATTGAAATCTCGCTCGAAATTTCAAAGTTATAAAACTCAGTTACCAAAGCGCAAATTCGGATGAAAATGTATCATCCCATATGCTCACTCGTGGTGAGTGTGATGATACTTTTTCTACTGCGTGACTGCTAAATTGCCCGTTTTTTATCACTTCAAAAACGCGAGACAAACAATCATTGAAAATTAAAAAGTCAATGATTTCTATGAAAATTCTGTGATGCACCAAGTCACCTTAAATGCTTACGTTAAAACCGATGCATGGCTTGGAAAAACAAACTTCTGTCAGTTTAGTCAGTTAATTGAGTTGGGTGAGTAGTAAATATGTATAATAAAAGTTGTGTTGGTAAATATATACTGGTTTGAAACAACTTTGAATACTTTGGGGACTTTTTTTGTAGGTATTTAAGCGATATTGTTGAATCTGAACATGGATTTCTTTGAAATTTCTTAGTATAAAACATCAAATCGAGATTTCTCGAGATTCCTCCTAGGGATTATTTTAAAAATTTGCCCAGAGGAGCAGAATGGCACCAGGATTCGACCCCTGTACTTAGTTTTGATGGACATTTTTATTTTATAATAACGGTCTGTGGGGGCACCGTGGCTGTGTATCCATACGGTGACGCCTTCGCTTACATGCGGCGAACGAAAGAAAAGTTTGCTTTATAGGATACTACAAGATAGCGTCACGAAGCTGTGAACTGACAATTCTTCGAGCTCTTTCCCTGGACTTAGTCTCTGGCGGAGATCCGGCGAATATGTTTTTCGATAGAATCTCAGTTAAACGGGATTTTGACGATTGATGTTGTACTAGTGAAGTAGAATATAGTCGATATTTACATATCACAATGATTTCGGACAAAAAACGTGATTTTTTTTCATCGCTCACTCAAAATTCTAACCCCTTGTAAACAGCTCCCTGAACTGTCAAACAAAGTGAGGTTAGATCAGGTGCTTGCTGTACCCTAATGGTCCATAGTGGTCCATAGGTATTCTAAATTTACTGTCAATGTCATTCCAAAGGGTTCATTCGCATATTACGTAACGCAAGCCGAGACGCAAACTAACCCATGTTAGACCCCCTCCGTCCACGTAACAACTTTTGTATGGTAAATTTTGAATCTTTAAAAGGATCGTAACACAGCGGTAGACCCCCTCTCCCATATTAGCGTTAGGAAACGCCCATAAATTACGTCACGCAAAAATCGACCATTTCCAGCCCCCCTCCCTCCTATGTCACACTTTTTGTTGATATATACAACGAGCATGCCACGCTACACCTCTTTTTAGGTGGCCTCTTTATGCTGCATCCTCTTTCTCGAGGGTCTTTAGTGACAGCAGCATCATTGCGCAAGGAGCGCCATTTTGTAAGTAGTAAAACTGAATTCGAAGTGTACAGACGTAGTTAAATAAAGTTCCGTTTCTTTCGTTAATTAAACAAACTCAGCATTTCATTATCATTTCAAACCTTAAGCCCAATAAGTTATTGACCCAGTTAGCGCTGGAAGCGCGTGAGTTTTGTGGACATTTGTAGCGTGGAAGCACCGGTGAAATCGTTTTGTTTCGTGTCGAGTGCCGTTGGGAGTGCTTGAGAAAAACAAGATGGCGGACACAAAAGCAACGATCGAAAAGTTAAACGACAGGAATTACGCGGTATGGAAGTTTAAAATGCGTTTGCTCCTGACGAAGGAGAAGCTGCTGAAAGTGGTCACCGATCCGAAACCGACAACCGCGGATGCGACCTGGATCTCGAACGACGAGAAGGCGCAGGCGTTAATTGGTCTGGCATAATGTTGTCGAGTCTGCCGCGGTCGTACGATGGATTAATTGTTGCACTTGAAAGTCGCCCGGATGCAGATCTTACAGTGGACTTTGTTAAAGGTAAGCTGCTTGATGAGGGTCGACGTCGTGTCGAAAGTGTGTGTCGCGGGGACAATAAAGCGTTGGCGAGTTCCACCAAGTGGAAAAGTGCAGACACACCGAAAGTGAAAAGGTAACGTTTGTGCCATTAGACGGGTCATATTCGGCGTGATTGCAAAAAGCTTGCCCAGGACATGCGTGGAAAGGAGAAGTGCGATCGCGCGAAGGCAAACGTGGCCGTTTTTATATCCTTCAAAAGAAGAATATTAGAGATGTTAACAAGTCCATGGCTTGTGCAGTATCTGCTGTGTGGTCCAATGACCACCCGTATTTATACTACCATAGGGGTAGTACGCACCTCATAAGTACTGTGGAAAAAGATAGGCCAAGGAACGGTCAAGAAATGATTTCGCTGTTAAAATTTCTTGAGCGGTCCGCAACTGGAAAGAAATGAAAATTGTGTAACGCTCGTAACGCCTGCCGGGCAAATCGAATGGAGCTGTCACTTTTCCTTGCGGAAAAATATTCCGTTCAATTATTCCTCAAGGAAAAGTGACATTTTTTCCCACACTAATTAGTTGTCAAAATTCCTTTGGTAATTAGAGGGATTTTTTCTGGAGTGCTTTTCTTACCAGACTTAAGGTAGACATAATGAATCATACCTAGATATGTATGTACTGCAATGAATAGTATTTCATGTAGGTAGATAGCCTATGCGCACAACCATTAGGTAGACACTACAGTCCTTTTCCCTTTAGAAAACTTCAAAAAATAACCAAAATATTGCGTTTCCAGTTCAAAACCGAATTAGCGACAATTTTTCTTTTACTTCCGTTGCTTTTGCCTTGCGTTATACACTATGTCGGAAGTGGGTCGCTGTATAGAATACCTGGTGTACAATACAGCGTCCCACTTCCGACATTGTGTTTAACGCAAGGCAAAAGCAGCGCAAGTAAAAGAAAAAATGACGCTAATTCAGTTTTGAACTGGAAACAAAATAATGATGGCACATAAACTGACGAGTCCATTACTTTCAAAGAACATATCTGTTCGTTAACAAAACTACAAAAACAAAAAGACGATTTCGCTATCCCAACATCGGCAACTTTACCAAAAAATTACAAATAACACAAATCCATTCACCAAAACATAACATATGACAATTCCGCCACAAAAGAACAATTTCGTACACCACAAAAAAAATAACATTTCGTTATTACCAAAACAAAAAGACAATTTTGTCAATGCAACATCGGTCAAAAAGAACATTTTGTTCACAACATAATGGCAATTCTACCATAAAAGAACAATTCCGTTCTCCACAAAAATTACAATTTGTTATTACAACAACCTGAAAACCAAAAGGAAATAATTTCGGAATAACTCAAAAGAAATTACACGTTCCTTGATCCTCGCCGCCACTTTTATATCCTTCAAAAGAAGAATATTAAAGATGTTAACACAGACAAACAAATGTATCACTTGGGACAAATTGCGATAAAAATCATCGTCACGAAAACATAATCGCCCAATGCTAATCAGGCTGTGTTACGCAAACCACTCAGTAGGTCGCGGTAGTGGGCAAACGTCAAACAGGAGCAAAACAGATGCAAGCGCCGTGACCGAGCGATTTGCGAACTACAAAATATTTGAACTAACAGTTAAAAAGGGTAACGATGAGAAGTGAGTAGAGTGAGACGTCTGTTTGTCTGTGATGTTAACAAGTCCAAGGCTTGTGCAGTGTCTGCTGTGTGGTCCAATGACCACCCGTATTTATACTACCTTAGGTAGACATAATGAATGCTCACAATCATTAGGTAGACACTACAGCCGTCAAATCGGAATCCAATTTCGAAGTGTGTCTGGCAGCGGGAAGAACCGACGGATCGAGTTTCTGGTACCTGGATTCGGGGGCAGCGGCTCACATGACCAGTGATGTGTCGTTGTTGGAAAGTGTGGATGAATCAAAAGCGACGACGGTTTGTCTGGCGGATGGAAAATCCATCAAATCGTCTGGAAGCGGTACGGGTAAGCTCGTCTCGTTCAACGGGGATGGTGCGAAACTGAAAGTGCGGCTCGACAACGTTTTGCACGCGCCGTCCCTTGCTGGCAACCTGCTGTCGGTGAGTAGATTCATAGATTTTGGATTTCGGGTTCTGTTCGAAGAAAAGGAGTGCTATATCCTGAAAGGAGAAGAATCAGTGCTAGTTGGTCAACGATAAGGAGGGTTGTACCACTTGAAGCAGGCTCCGGAAAAGGCATTTCTTGTGAATCCGAAGTATTCCGCCTTGTGTAAGCATCTGTGGCATCGGCATCTCGGACATCGTGATGTGCAGGCGGACAAAATAGTGCGGGACAATCTTGGACATGGATTGAAAATCGATCCTTGCGAAGTGCAATCGGTGTGCGGTCCGTGTTGTGAGGGGAAAATGGTTCGTGAATCGTTCCCAAAAGTATCGGACAGTAAATCTAGCGCGGTGGGAGATTTGATGTTCGTTGCCTACGCTGACGGTCGGAAGGCGTATCGTTTCTTGAACCCAGGAACGGATATGATTACGATCAGTAGGGACGCCAAATTTCTGGAGCAATGCGTTACGACGGAAGCTGTTCAGCAACAGGAACTGGAAACAGGAGGAGTACTGGAAGTACCGGTGACGTGGCCATCTCAAGATGAGCGGCGGCGCCAGCCGGATACGGCTGAAAAAGACGACGAGCTGTTTGAAGAAGCCAGGGATCACAAAGACTCGTTCGAAAGTGTTTCCGACGGAGACGGATCCTTCCATGGGTTTCCATTGGATGAGATAGCGCGTCGTTCGAGTCGGTCCACGAAGGGAGTTCCACCACGACGATTGATCGAAGAGTTGTTTGCTGCGGGATCGCTGGATCCGGACGAAGTTGAGCCGAAGACTTTGAAGGAAGCGGTAACCTGTGAAAAGCAGGATTTGTGAAAAGCGGCGATGGTGGATGAACTGAAATCTCACCAGCAGAACGGAACGTGGGAGCTCGTCGATCCACCTGAAGGACGAGAGGTAGTTGGTTGTCGCTGGGTCTATAAGCTGAAGCGGAATGCGGCCGGCGGGATCACAAAATACAAGGCACGTCTACTGGCTCAGGGCTATTTACTCTCAGACGTACGGTGTTGATTACGACGAGGTATTCGCACCGGTGACTAGCAACACTACCCTGCGGGTGCTGTTAGCCGCGGCAAGCAAGCGGAAAATGACGTTGAAACACTTCGACGTGAAAACGGCATACTTGTACGGCGATTTGGACGAGGAAATCTTCATGAGGCAGCCGCCTGGATTCGCAGTGAAGGGTAGGGAGGGCATGGCGTGTCGGTTGAAGAAGAGCATTTATGGTTCCAAACAGTCTGCGCGGTGCTGGAATCAACGACTGCATAGTGTGCTTGTTGTAATGGGATTTGAGCAGAGTGCTACCGATCCGTGTCTCCACACCAAAGTGGTTAGTGGGAAGCGTGTGTATCTGTTGGTATATCTGTTGGTCTACGAACGGATTTGTCTTCAACTACGCTGGAGGAGCAGTATCGTGGGTCAGTCGGAGGCAAAGTTGCGTCACATTGTCTTCGATGGAATCGGAGTACGTGGCGTTGAGCGAAGCTAGCCAGGAGCTAATATGGCTGCGGAGCTTGTTGGCTGACATGGGAGAGCAGGTCGAAGGTCCAGCCATGGTGATGGAGGACAATCGGAGCTGCATCCAATTTGTTAAGTCGGATCGGAAGAGCCGTCGCTCCAAGCATATCGAAGTGAAGCAGCATTTTGTGAAGCAATTGTGTGAGGACGAAAGTATGAAGCTGCAGTATTGTCCAGCGGAGGATATGGTGGCTGATGTACTCACTAAACCGGTGGGTTCGACCAAGCTGCAGAAATTAGCACGCATGATGGGAATGTCATCGTAGGCTGGCAATGTTCGTTGAGGAGGAGTGTTGATATATACAACGAGCATGCCACGCTACACCTCTTTTTTGGTGGCCTCTTTATGCTGCATCCTCTTTCTCGAGGGTCTTTAGTGACAGCAGCATCATTGCGCATGGAGCGCCATTTTGTCAGAAGTAAAACTGAATTCGAAGTGTACAGACGTAGTTAAATAAAGTTCCGTTTCTTTCGTTAATTAAACAAACTCAGCATTTCATTCCATTGAAACCTTAAGCCCATTACTTTTTGTATGGGACCTCTGAAATTTTTGTGTGGGTTGTCACATTTTGATGACCCCCCCCCCCTCACCCCTCAAAGCGTGACGTAATTTATGAACGTACCCTTACGTAACATGCGAACGAACCCAAACGAGCAGAAGAGCTGTCAAACGCGCTTTAAAGGCATTGCTCGGCAGCTTATCGTCATAGTGGTTTCTGCTTTTAATGGTGTTGCGTGTACGTACACGTTGCATTACACGAACACTACCTGAGTTACTGGTTGAAAATAGTAAACAAAAATCGGCTTTAGGACATTTGGTCGAATGACATTTGGTCGAATGACGTTTGGTCGAATGACATTTGGTCGAAAGTACGTTTGGTCGAAAGGACATTTGGTCGAATGGACATTTGGTCGAAACCCATATTATGGAGTAGGAAGCATATGACATTTAGTCGAATGGACAATTCGTCGAATGGACATCTGGTCGGAAGGCACTAACCTATGAAAAGAGATTAAAGTAGAAAAAAATATTATAGATTTCGGTATATGAATTCATGCTGCTGAACTTATTTGGTTGAAAGTATGTTTGGTCGAATGGACGTTAAGTCGTATAGCAATTTAATCGTGTTAATAATATCAAACATTAAAAAGCAAATATTTCACTCAAGGGTGTTTTTTATTATGGTAACTCGTTTTGCAATGTAGTTTTCGTTGGCATTGGTGAAGTAGTTGATTTTCCATTGAAGATTTCTCCTTACTTTTAATCTTGGCTCTTCTTTCGAGTTTCGCCATTTCATTGCGTTTTTGTGTAGCACATACTGGTTTTTCCATCAAAGGTTTCACCTTCTTTTCATTATATGCTGTTCTTTCAAGTTTGTTATTTGTGCTGACAGTGCACATTATGGTTGTGATTTTTGTTTTCGATGATTTTTCCTTCTTTTGAACATAGGCTCTTCTTTCAAGTTCCGTATTTGTACTATGTTTGAATGTTATAGCTGGTGTCTTTTTCTCATGTTTTTTTCTTTCTTTAAAACATAGGCTATTCTTTCACGTTTATTAACCCTCCTAGGATGTTACGTTTTTCGCACCACGATGGCGTAATGCACGTTCAGCGTGCCTGTTTGGGTCATATTGACCCCAACATCGTATTCCTGTACCAACTGCTGAATTTTTCAGAAGAAATTTTTCCTTTTGAACACAAGCTGTTCTTCATTTGATGATGCCTTATTTTAGATATTTTTCCTTCTTTTAAACATAGGCTGTTCTTTCATGTAGTGTTGCACTTGAACTGAACACGAGTCGAAAAAGTTTTGATTGAAACGCAGTAGTAATTTAACTTGCGTGTCAGAGCTTACTGCTCAAGAACGCCCGTTCAGATACCGATTCAGCGAATAAACTGGTCCGGTCACCCGGAATTTCAGAAAATTCGTAAATGTAAATAAACCTACATTGTGGGGTTGAGGTGTAAGAAAGTGTTATTGATAGCCATGACATTTTGAGATTTTTTTCTGGAATAGCCAACCAATAGATTGATGACAAGACTAGACTATTGGTTTATGATCTTTGATGATTATTGTAGCTGACATGCCGAACATGTTCCTGGAAATCAGGATTTTCCGAAAACCACGGTAATCAAACCGGTTCACTCGGATATGCTCCCAATAAAAGATAAGTTTCTGAATCGAATCCCAAGATTATTCAAATCTTTGAAAAAATTGCGGATATATGACCATCTCAGTTTTGAGGATACCGGGGTATCATGCAGGCATTTTGCGAATGCCCTAATTATGTATCTGCGTTCAATTTAGACTTCGCTCGCGTACCTGTAACCGATGGTTCCAAAATTGGGACTTGCGACTCCATCACAAGCACTATTTAAATTTACCTGAATGCGACCCTGTAAAGCATGCTCACGGAAAGCAAGGCGATCTCTCCCTCTCCCACTTAAAATAACATTTCGACAGCATCACTCACGCTCACCTCTATGAATTTGTTGACAGCGGTTTGAACACGGCAAAACATATTGAGCCGAGATCCGTAGCAGCATCCAAAGGCAGGGCAAGGAGCGGCGTAACTCATAAAGCACGATAGAAAAATCCGAACAACTCGGGTTAGTTCGGATGATTATGAGATCTTTGGGTCGGTCCGTGCTCGGCATGTTAACGCTGCCAAAACTAATACCGTTCCGAACGCGCTAGAGAGCAGCCAGTGCGCGACGTGGTTAATTTGCTCAAGGTTTGCAAAAAGTGCAACAGTGAACATATAGTGATTTTTTTTAACATTTTTGTTCTGTACTTTTCATAGGTCTAGTGTCAAAAAGCTAAAATAAAAGTTAGTAAGATTAGTGGTGGTTAGAACTTTTACACAAGTGGTTAGTAATGTTAATATGTGAAGCCATACATGCAAATTTCCTAAAATTCATTGTCTACTTAAAACTAGGGTAGTGTCACCGATAATAGTCTACACCACAAAAGTGAACATTAAGTCTGTGTAAACTAGAAAGAAAAAGGTAATTAGTTATGCACAATCGTTAGAAAAATGTACATGCTAGTTTTCTACTCGCTAAATGGTGGTTTTAAAACGGCAAACAATAGCAAAAAGTGGCATTATTTTAATAAGAAGGGCAGGTCCATACCAGGGCCTTTTTCTTTTGTTTCTTGGTCCAGCTTTTGTCCAAGTCACCATTGTACCCCGGATAACAATGGAACCGAGGAGAGTCCCCAAGCAGGACTGAACAGGCCAGCCATAGCCGCACTCGAAGGACGCCATTTTGGACTTCGGAACAGTCTCAATGCGTTCAGGTTCCTATGGTGTCTCGCCAGACCAGCTACAAGACGGACAGTAAGCAGATATCAACTACGTCGGGTTCCAAAACGTGTCGACCAATCTCGGGTGACAATTGGTGAAGTTACCCTACCAGATCAGAGTTGCCCTTCAGGTCAGGTAGCGTCCCGCCGTCAAGGGAATGTGTCCAGAATCGCCCAGTCCAGCTAGCCCGTGCCATCAAAACTAGACCGTAACCGCAAGTAGCAATTGTGACGTCACAAAAATTAGAATTAAGCCAAAATCCAAAGTTTATGTATGTAACAGTATTCAATATAATTGTGCATGTGAATTCCATGGTTTAAAAGTCATTTCAGGATGTTAAAAGTGTCACTATAGTTCCTTTTTGTTCGTTTTTCTCCGGACCCACAAAGGGGTCTTCATGCCTCACTCTCTTCGTGGTCTAAACGGAATTGTTTTCGCAGTTTGGCCTTTGAGCTTTCTCTTCTCATAAGACGTGGCTAGTGAGTTTAACCAAACTAAGTTATGCTGGTGGATATGCTCTTAGTTTGAGTTCCTGCTGGAAATTGAAACATTGAGTGACGTGTGTTGAGCTGTATCGATTCCCCTCCTTCCGACCCTGTAGATCACCCTTTCCATTGAGCATAGCCGAGGGGGTTATAAATTGGCGCCCAACATAAAAACATAGAATAATAAATTGAGTGAATCGGTTACAGCATCTTTTCGGATCCGGGAGAGAGAGGAAGAAAACAGCCTCGACTGTTTTCAAAGTGTTGCGTTCTCTAAACAGCAATCAGTTAGGTTTTATTTTAATTATTTGCATGTTCTTAGTTTGTTGAAATTCCATCGAGGAACCCCTCGGTGTGATCTTAATTCGGGTTTTTCGATTGAGTTCATTTTGGTTGTTTTGTTGCATGTTTACTGTTGATGTTGGAATAGTTTTATCAATTTTTTTATATTTTTAGGCATTTTTCCGGAATTTTCGTGGATGAAGATGTGTTCAAGAGGTAAAGAGTGAGCCCGAGAATCACAGTGGCTAATTTTAAACCGTCCTGGAGTCTGATTCTTAGGAATCTTGACAGAGAAGGGTGAGTACAGTTGGAGATAAGCGTGAGTCTGATAAGGGCACAGACGTTGATCGGGCCGTGATTCGTGCACCCTCTACATCTTGAACACGTCTACAAAACGAAATATTCTTGGCCATGGATTCAGAGATGCAAGTCAAGTACAAGACCTTGCTTGTCCATCATTTGGATAAGCAAGAAGTTGAATTTGAACTGGATGTGCGTGCCGTGCCGTTCGAAAAGACCGAATCGGTAGGAGTTTTGAGAAGGCGTTTGAGAGAAGCTTTGAAGGATAAGGGGGAGCAGGTTGAAGTGGACTTTTCCAAGTGCGCAAATCGCACGGTAGATGAAGAGATCAAGGTGATCGATCATAATGTCGAGGAAATTAGGGACTTCTTGGAGAAGAAGAAAAACTTTGAAGGGATTAAGGACTCCTTGAGGACTCGTTTAGTCCATTACTTTGCCCGGTGTTCGGCCATTCAAGGGGCAGCAGAAGAAGATGTCGATTTAGAAGACTTGGACAAACTTTTGAGTACAGTCCGGCAGTTGTACAATACGTACTTCTCGTTATTCACGCCTGTTGAATCTATTCGCAAAGAAGTGATGCTTCAAATTTCGAATTCCTTAACCCAACTGCAGTTGGCTCAGCCAGGCACGTCTGGTGTTATAAGACAGGTCCAGAGTAGGTCACAGGAAACCCAAACGGAGGATGATTTAGGGTCTCAGGAAGAGGTAAGGTCAAAGCAGTCGATCAGCAGAGGTTCTCTGCCGCGGCGACAGCTAAGGTCCTCTTTGGAACCTGCTAGGGAATTGTCACCAATGATGAGTTTTCCATCAGTGGTGCAACAGCCATCGGTATCAGGGCTGAATTCCCGCCGATCGCTGGAGGAAAGAGTATTAAACCGTATCGATTTGTCGGGAAGAAACCGAAATCTGATAGGCAAAGGTAACACTTCCGAGAAAGAATCGGATTCTTCCTCGTCACAGTCTCCGCCAAGTAGACGAAGGTCCAGACATCGAAGGTCCAATGTGAAGCGTAGTAGACCGGTATCGGACTGGAATTTACGGTACGACGGTAGGGATGGAGGACAAGGATTGATGCGCTTTATCAAGGAGGTGGATTTTTATGCCAAATCTGAGAACATTTCCGAGAAGGAGCTGTTCCGTTCCGCAATTCACTTGTTTGCGGGGGCAGCCAAAATTTGGTTTATGGCGGGAGTCGAAAATGGCGACTTTTCTACCTGGAAAGACTTAGTCTCGGAAATGAAAAGAGAATTCCTGAGCCCAGATCATGACCATGTCAGTGAGTTCAGGGCGATAGAAAGAAAGCAACGACCCAAAGAAAAATTTCAGGATTTTTTCTTTGATCTGCAAAAACTTTTCAATTCACTAACCAAGCCGATATCCGAAAGGAAGAAGTTCGAGATAGTCTTCCGTAATCTCAGAGCGGACTACAAAGGCTATGTAGTTGCAGCTAATATTGATAATTTGGCTGATTTAAAACCTTTCGGTCGAAAACTTGACGCCACGTTTTGGTACAAGTATGAGAACCGTAACACGGAAGAGAACGCTTCCAAGAACCGGAATCAGGTTGGTGAAATGAAGGTAAACGCCAAACCAAAGTCAGCAGGGTCAGTCAGTAGGCCAGATAAACCTCGATCAGATCAAAAACCTCCCAGTAAAGTCGAGGAGGAGAAAGTTGCAAAGCAACCTTCAAGCGCGAATCAACAGGGTGATGAAAGTCAGGGACAGAGTAGTAGCGGAGTAGATAAAGGATTGCAGGCGATTCTGGAGAAATACACTCCACCCAAACCTGGTGTTTGTTACAACTGCCGACTTTCTGGGCATCACCAAGCGGATTGTGACCGCCCTAAACATAAATTCTGTTTTAGGTGTGGGTTCTTCAATTTTGACACGAAAAACTGTCCATTTTGCGCAAAAAACGCGTAAATACCCGTCTGAAGGGGCAGACGGAAGGACAGAGCGTTACTAAATCCCCTATCAAACCCGATTGTACCGTTTGCTCACTCGGTCAAAGACCGGTGGAAGACGACGAATACATGTTTTGTTCCAGTGTAGAAATTAGCGAGCATTTTTTGCAAATTGCGAATGACGACAGACCTTTCGTGAGAGTAAGCGTGTTGAATGTACCCTTGATCGGCTTGCTCGACAGCGGAGCGAACCGGAGTATTCTTGGTTCAGGTAGTAGATCTCTCCTTAAATCTTGTAGGTTACGCTTACAGCCGGTGAACATAGATGTTAGCACCGCAAGTGGTCAGAAACTAGACGTTTCGGGATATGTTGAACTGCCGGTTACGTTTAGAGGGGTGACGAAAATTTTATCGGCTTTGGTAATCCCATCCGTCAAACGAAAACTGATTCTCGGATCAGACTTTTGGCAATCATTCGGAATAGTGCCGACTGTGGCGACCGAGGATGCCGCGATATCCGTTGACGAACTACAAAATTATGAGGAAGAGATGTTACTATCAGATGAACAGAGAGTGAAATTAGAGGAGGTCAAATCGTTGTTTAAACCAGCGGTGGACGGCCAACTCGATACGACGTCGATGATCAGTCATCGCATAGAACTAGCGGAAGAAGCAAAAAAGCTCCCTCCGGTGCGAATAAACCCGTTTCCTACCTCCCCTAGTCGGCAAGAGAAGATAAACAAAGAGCTCGATACGATGTTACAGTGTGGTATTATTGAAAAGTCATACAGTGATTGGGCACTCCGCCTTGTACCAGTCGACAAGACGGATGGTTCTGTCCGGTTGTGTCTAGATGCCAGAAAGCTTAATGAGCGAACGGTCCGGGACTCTTACCCTCTCCCACACGCCGACAGAATCCTGAGTCGCCTGGGACCTAGTCGCTACATTTCGACAATAGATTTGTCGAAAGCTTTTTTACAGGTTCCGTTACATCCACGGTCCCGAAAATTAACTGCGTTCTCTGTGTTGGGTAGAGGGTTGTTCCAGTTCACTCGGATGCCTTTTGGGTTAGCCAACAGTCCGGCAACCCTGTCGAGACTGATGGACCGAGTGTTAGGAGGGAGTGAACTGGAACCAAACGTATTTGTTTACCTCGATGACATCATCGTGGTAAGCAATACGTTTGAAGAGCACCTGGATAGACTCAAGGAACTGGCACGTAGACTCAAAGCCGCGAACTTGTCCATAAATCTAGACAAATCAAAATTTTGCGTGCCCGAGGTTCCCTATCTAGGGTACATTCTGAGCCGAAATGGACTTCGTCCCAATCCAGATAGGGTCGAAGCCATTATTAATTTTGAAAGACATAAGTCTCTCCGCGCACTGAGAAGATTTTTGGGTATGTGCAATTATTACCGGCGTTTTATCGCCACGTTTAGCGATATTGTACGCCCACTGACCGATCTGCTGAAGAACCAGCCTAAAACGATTAAATGGAATGACGAAGCGGAGGCAGCGTTCGTCAAAATTAAAGAACTCCTCATTAGCGCACCCATACTGTCAAACCCGGATTTTTCTAAGCCCTTCAGCATCCACTGTGATGCGAGCGATTCGGCCATCGCCGGTGTGTTGACGCAATTGCACGACGATATAGACAAACCAGTAGCCTACTTCTCGCAGAAGCTAGGTGGAACCCAGCAACGATATGCAGCAACTGAAAAGGAAGCATTGGCTGTCCTGAAGTCGCTGGAAAAATTTCGAGGGTACATAGAAGGTTCGAAGTTTACGGTGGTAACCGACGCTTCGGCCCTGACGTACATTCTGCGAAGTAGCTGGAAGACTTCATCTAGGCTGAGTAGATGGAGCCTCGAACTGCAAAAACATGACATGGAGGTCAAACACCGTAAAGGGGTGGACAATATTGTGCCTGACGCTCTGTCCAGGGCTGTGGAAGAGGTCAGTGCCTCGACCAACGACTCCGACTGGTATAATTACATGATGCTGAAAGTTCAATCTGAACCAGAAAATTTCAAGGATTTCCGTGTAGAAAACGGCCTACTCAAAAAGTTTGTCTCTTGTCCTGATAATACGGACTATCGATTTGAGTGGAAGGTCTGCGTACCTTCGACGTTAAGAGAGAGGGTGTTGTTTGAGGAGCATGATGAGGCATTACACATGGGATACGAGAAAACTTTGGCCAAAGTTCGTAAGAAGTTTTATTGGCCCCATATGGCCAAAGAAACCAGAGCCTATGTGCAGAAGTGTCGAATCTGCCAGGAGAGTAAACCGAGCAATAGGTCCCAACATCCAATAATGGGCCAACAGAGGATTACGACTAAGCCTTTTCAAATAATCGCACTTGATTTTATTCAATCGTTGCCGAGAAGCAAATCCGGGAATTGCCATCTACTAGTAGTGATGGATTTATTCTCAAAATATTGCTTATTGTTCCCATTACGAAAAATTTCCACGCCCCAAGTGGTCAAAATCTTAGAAGATAGCTGGTTCCGCCGATATGCTGTACCAGAATGCTTAATATCAGACAATGCCTCGACCTTCTTATCGAAGGAATTCAAAGCCCTGCTTGAAAAGTTCAGAATTCAGCACTGGACCAACTCCAGGCACCATTGTCAAGCCAATCCGGTAGAAAGACTGAACAGGACCATTAATGCGTGCATTCGCACCTACGTCCGTACAGATCAGACCCTTTGGGATTCCAAAATTTCGGAGGTAGAACATGTCTTAAATACGACCCCACACAGTTCGACCGGTTTTTCCCCTCATAAAATCATTTTTGGTCACGAAGCTGTAGCAAGAGGTGACGAACATCGGATAGACCGAGATGATAAAGAAGTTTCGGATAAGGAAAGACTAGAAAATAAATTGAAAATTGATCAATCTATTCGCGATCTAGTGATCACAAATTTACAGAAAAGTTACAATAAAAATTCACATTACTACAATCTACGTCGAAAACAACCAGCACCGGTGTACAAAGTGGGTCAAAAAGTCCTCAAGAGGAACTTCAAACAGTCCTCCGCCGTTGATAAGTTCAACGCGAAACTGGCTCCGTGTTACAGCCCGTGTGTAATCCAAGCCCGGGTGGGCACAAGCTCCTATGACCTCGCGGATGAGGCAGGAAAATCACTGGGCATCTTCTCCTCGGCTGATTTGAAACCGTTCTCCTAGAAAAAGAAATTAGAAACAAAGTGAAACTCTCTCAAACGTAGTTCATTTAATTTTGTCAACAATCAGTTGACGTGAAATCTGAAAAGATACTTAGCCTGATAGGTGGATTGATGTTTCCCTCGGGACTGCAGACCGGGTGGAAGCCGAAAAATTGAGTTTTTGTTGAATGAATGTGTGCGCAGGTGTTTCTGATTCACTAGCAGTCATTAATGGCAGGATAGAAGTACTTACCGATGGTCCAAAACTACTTGATCCTCTGAATTTTGATCCATGATGGTCTCCAACACAACAGCAGAATGGCAACAAAACCGGAAAATGAATTTAAATTAGGGATTCGTCGTTTCAGAGCTCGAGCTGATTAAATTTCCGCGGATCGATTTGTTTTGATACGAAAGATGTTAAGAAAAAAGATTAGGAAAGCGACTGACAACTGGAAAAGAACTCAACTATGCTGGGTTCGCTCACGAAAACTCGAATAGGGTGAACGTACACGTTTCGTTCATTCTCACCTACCGATGGTAACAGAAAGCAAAGAATACAAATTGAGCATGCAATCATTTTTATGCCGTTTGAGAAATATAGTTTGAGATAGAATTTGCAAAATAATTTCAAAAAGGGAAATTCGACAATTTCACAGCCGGTCGGAGGGATATTGTAACCGATGGTTCCAAAATTAGGACTTGCGACTCCATCACAAGCACTATTTAAATTTACCTGAATGCGACCCTGTAAAGCATGCTCACGGAAAGCAAGGCGATCTCTCCCTCTCCCACTTCCAATAACATTTCGACAGCATCACTCACGCTCACCTCTATGAATTTGTTGACAGCGGTTTGAACACGGCAAAACATATTGAGCCGAGATCCGTAGCAGCATCCAAAGGCAGGGCAAGGAGCGGCGTAACTCATAAAGCACGATAGAAAAATCCGAACAACTCGGGTTAGTTCGGATGATTATGAGATCTTTGGGTCGGTCCGTGCTCGGCATGTTAACGCTGCCAAAACTAATACCGTTCCGAACGCGCTAGAGAGCAGCCAGTGCGCGACGTGGTTAATTTGCTCAAGGTTTGCAAAAAGTGCAACAGTGAACATATAGTGATTTTTTTTAACATTTTTGTTCTGTACTTTTCATAGGTCTAGTGTCAAAAAGCTAAAATAAAAGTTAGTAAGATTAGTGGTGGTTAGAACTTTTACACAAGTGGTTAGTAATGTTAATATGTGAAGCCATACATGCAAATTTCCTAAAATTCATTGTCTACTTAAAACTAGGGTAGTGTCACCGATAATAGTCTACACCACAAAAGTGAACATTAAGTCTGTGTAAACTAGAAAGAAAAAGGTAATTAGTTATGCACAATCGTTAGAAAAATGTACATGCTAGTTTTCTACTCGCTAAATGGTGGTTTTAAAACGGCAAACAATAGCAAAAAGTGGCATTATTTTAATAAGAAGGGCAGGTCCATACCAGGGCCTTTTTCTTTTGTTTCTTGGTCCAGCTTTTGTCCAAGTCACCATTGTACCCCGGATAACAATGGAACCGAGGAGAGTCCCCAAGCAGGACTGAACAGGCCAGCCATAGCCGCACTCGAAGGACGCCATTTTGGACTTCGGAACAGTCTCAATGCGTTCAGGTTCCTATGGTGTCTCGCCAGACCAGCTACAAGACGGACAGTAAGCAGATATCAACTACGTCGGGTTCCAAAACGTGTCGACCAATCTCGGGTGACAATTGGTGAAGTTACCCTACCAGATCAGAGTTGCCCTTCAGGTCAGGTAGCGTCCCGCCGTCAAGGGAATGCGTCCAGAATCGCCCAGTCCAGCTAGCCCGTGCCATCAAAACTAGACCGTAACCGCAAGTAGCAATTGTGACGTCACAAAAATTAGAATTAAGCCAAAATCCAAAGTTTATGTATGTAACAGTATTCAATATAATTGTGCATGTGAATTCCATGGTTTAAAAGTCATTTCAGGATGTTAAAAGTGTCACTATAGTTCCTTTTTGTTCGTTTTTCTCCGGACCCACAAAGGGGTCTTCATGCCTCACTCTCTTCGTGGTCTAAACGGAATTGTTTTCGCAGTTTGGCCTTTGAGCTTTCTCTTCTCATAAGACGTGGCTAGTGAGTTTAACCAAACTAAGTTATGCTGGTGGATATGCTCTTAGTTTGAGTTCCTGCTGGAAATTGAAACATTGAGTTGAGCTGTATCGATTCCCCTCCTTCCGACCCTGTAGATCACCCTTTCCATTGGGCATAGCCGAGGGGGTTATATACCAACTTCCAACTGAAGAATTTTTAAATATTTCTGATCGCAGCGTGCCGAGTTTAAACTTGAACGCGTTTAAATGCGTCCCTATTTTCATGTTATGCTCGTATGGTAGTATCAATCTGCAAGCAAGTATCATCACTCGGGTATCGCTAGGTGTGTTTTCGGAAATTCTAACCTACGATGTAAATAGGTACTGCTGATTTACATTGCTCTAGCAGCCAAAGCTACAAGCCGCAAAACAATATTGTTGGCAACGAAATAAAAGTTTTCCAATGACAGCTTCAACGAAAGTTTTTTCCGGTGATCTGCGGATAGTAGCCTCATTAACGTCGGCATTCTGCAGTTCACGAGCCAGGTGCGCAAAACGTGTGGATTGAATTAAAGTTCTCATGTTCCAAGATTTGATTTTAGAATCGTTATCCTTAAATCGTTGCCTGGTCTGTTGCTGTTAAATCAATCCGTTTTCTCTAGTTTTGCTTTTTCAGGTAGTTGAAGGTTCTAAGCAGGCTTCCTTACCGGGCTGCTCTGCCTACATGGCGCTCAAGGGGCTACCATCTTGAGTACGCATCTTCCTATTGAGTATTCGGAACGTACCTCCTCAAGCTGGCTGAGGTCGGAGAGACAACAGTCCGCGGACTGCACTACCTGCTAAGTACATACCTCTTATCTAGCGGTTTTTGTCATCGACTGGTCCAGTGTCTTTTCATCAGTTAGTGCCTTTCGCCAGATGTCCATTCGACGAATTGTCCGTTCGACTAAATGTCATATGTTTCCTACTCCATAATATGGGTTTCGACCAAATGTCCATTCGACCAAACGTTCGTTCGACCAAATGTACTTTCGACCAAATGTCATTCGACCAAACGTCATTCGACCAAACGTCATTCGACCAAATGCCTTTCGACGAAATGTCATAGATCCACAAAAATCAGCTGTTCCCGGCAAAATCAAATGGGCATATTTTCAACCAGTAGATTCGCTTATGCTTATGCTTATATTCACCTAAAAAATTACTGACACTGGCGACAGTTGCGTCGGTTTAGGAGATCCTTGAAGCAGAAATTTCAAAATTTGCTCTGAAGATGTCAGTGTTTATGTAAGCCCAAGATGACTGCATGCCAAACAGGGTATCTCCAGAGGCTACTCGCCTGTATTCTGCTTTGCTCTGTTTTGTACCTGATTATTCTAGCTAAAATTTATGTTAAAATTTGGATTTTTTTTTAGGTCACGTCTCTTGTACACATGCCCGACGGAAAAGTGTACGATCCTTTAATTGGACAATGGATGACTCCCAATTGGGAAAATGTTGACAGGCGTATCGATAACCCTACCCGTTTGCATCTATATCGCTACAACGGTAATGATCCTATCAACCGATATCACACACGAGATCACCCCAAAAATCGCTTAGAGTGGCTTAAGCTATTGGGTTATAATATACAGAGTCTCATCCCGCAAAGTAATGATCGACTTTACTTACAAAATAACCCATGGAGAAAAACGCATACATCACTTGTTACACCACAAATTATGCAACGTGAGCGCTATCCAGACCCACTACAAATAGAATCTGGTTTTTTGTCATATCTTGCAATGCGAAAAATAAAAACAGCTCAAGATCTAATTAATTCTCCTATATCTGCACTTAAATCGGATGCAATGAATATAAGACCACACAGAATCGGAGCAGCCTCAGATCCTCCATTTGGAAATGGGATTATTGTGTCACGTTCGCTTGAAGGACAGGCAATTGTTTCCAGTGTTCCTGCTGCCAATCCAATCTATCGTGACGTCTATACATCTGTTTTCAATCGGACACGATTACTGCCTTTTACATTTGTTGTACATAATTCTCTTCAAGATGCTTTCTTTTTCGTGAAAGAAGATTCATGGAGAGCAGCGGAGGATCGTCAACAGCTGAAACGATTGCAGGGACAAGTCAATACCACATTCCATGAAGGATCACGTGAAAATGGTAGCGGTAACAACCAACTAGATGTTAAGCTGCATATTCAAAATGCCATAATAAATGTAAAATATGGTACTACTGCTGAAAAGGAACATCAAAGACTTATGCACCACGCAAAACTGCAAGCAGTTAGGAAAGCATGGCATCGCGAAAAAGAGCTTCTACGAATTGGGCTGATAAGCAGCTACGATTGGACACAACAAGAAACAGATGATATTATTAAGAATGGTTACGCTAACTTGTACGAAGGTGAATATATTCATGACATTATTCAATATCCAGAAATGCTCGAGGATCCCTTCAATATAAGATTTGTAAAAAAGAAAACTAATCAATCGCGAAAAAGAAAAAGAAGAGAAACTTCACCTAACAGCAGGATAACTACTATTCTGTGCATTGATGGAAAGTGTTAGCAAGAGTTGCACCCTGGAACGTAAACCTCGTTAAACATTCTATTATTTAAATTCAAATTATTTAAATAGGACTGAATAATAAATAAGCTATGCAGCGAATAAGGGCGTAATTTAAGTTGAGTACAGCCTAAATAAACATGTTTTCATATTCATGCGCTTGTTGAAGCAGGTAGGCTGGGTTTGTTTGAAACTTAACCCTCTACTTCCCATAGTTGCTCTAAAGCACCATCGATTTTCGGCGAACTCGGGACACATGGAATTAGATAAATATGATGCAATGATTTTAAAAATATGGTTGTAACATCATAAGGTTGATCCATCTACTAACTACTTTTTTTCAATAGTGGAACTATTAATTAACAATCAAAAACCAATCAATAACAACCTTTTTTTTTCATTGATTTCGAAAAAAATAGCCAATTTATAATAACATTTGTTTAAGCACTTTTTTTTCGGAAACGCTTTTTAGCATAGATATAGTCGTTCAAAGTCGTGGGAAGGAAAGGGTTAAAATGTAGTATTCATTATCCGAGCGAAAGCTTCAACTTTTAAAACTTCGGTGTAGTATTGTCGTCGCAGTTGAAACCTGAAGTTTCCCCACACGAAACAATCGATTTCACTCCAACTCCATATACGAGAAACCTAACTTCGGGCATACTGCGCTGGACAGCGGATCTGGTCCTCTATCCAGCGCACGATGCCCACTATACGTCCGGCGCATGGTTTAGGAGAAAAATTGATTTTTGAGTGACAAAAATTCAGAAGTTGAAGTACTTAATTACGAGCTGAATTATGGATCTCAAGTTAGCCCAGTGGTTAAAGCTGTGGATCGCCGATCCCGGAGAAGGCGGGTTCTATTCCCGTTCCGGTCGAGCAAAATTTTCTCTGCTTCCTTGGGCATAATGTATCATTGTACTTGCCACACTATGTACAAATCCATGCAATGGCAGGCAAAGAAATCCCTTCAATTAATAACTGTGGAAGTGCTCTAAAGAACACTGAGTTGAAGAGAGGCAGGCCAAGCTCCATTGCGAACGTCGAAGCCATTATGGAGGGGATGCTGTATAAGAGCAATATCAATATTGCGCATTTCCCACCCTACCACTTTCGCAGTTAGTATAAGAGCGGGATCGTGAATAAAACTGCGATTTTGCATCGAATCGTGTCGGTGTCTTCTGCGCACTTATGCATTGAATGCGCAGAAGACACCGACATACAAGGTGCTGAATAAGTGCGCAGTAGACACCGAAATGAATCGATGCAAAATCGCAGTTTTATTCACGATCCCGCACTTAAACTAACTGCGAAAGAGGTCCAGTGAGGTGGGAAATGCGCAATAACTGGACTAAGCTATCATCTTGTTATAAAGCAATCCAGTTAAGATCCCAGTACACAGGGTCATTTTTTTTAAATCAATGCTCACACATCTTGTTTGACTCGACCGAATTTTCATTAGTGTCAAACTGATGTTCTTTCTTGAGTTCTTTCCTTGTAACATATTTGACCCTGTGTACTTCAGGCCTTTGACACTAATGAAAATTCGATCGAGTCAAACAAGATGTTTAAGCATTGGTATCTTTTTGGACAAACATTTATTTGACCCTGTGTCCTAACAGCTAAATAGATGTTTGATCTTAAGTTCATTCCTTATCAAATACATATTTGACCCTGTGTACTTAAGGCCTTAAAGAGCACGTAGGGTCAAATATGTATTTGATAAGAAAAGAACTCAATAAACAACATCTATTTGACACCTTTTTTTTCACTATGCAGTTTGACAGCCGGTTGCGATGCGGTCACGCATGTGGCAACCCTACCCCCACATAATGCATCTGACAGAAGCCAACATATATCGTGCATCCACAATGAAATGCTTTGTGGATACATAAATGTTTACATACAAGATGTTACATTCATAAAAATGGCGGCCTTGCACCCTGGTGGATGCGGTAGCGTTGCATTCTCGAGTGCATCCTCCCATTTGATTGTGTGTAACTCAGAACGCACTTGCGTGCACGCTTCGTAAACTCGTCGCCCTTGTGCATCGGCTCTATTGAGTTGTCCAAAAAATGTCTCACGAAACCTAATGCAAGCCTATCCATATACGGGAGAACAAAAGATGTTTACAAAGTTCTTACAGATAGATTAACACGGGAAATCTGAACACAAACCACTACCACACAGGAATTTGGATTGGTCAATAAGGATAAGTGACATTTCAACACACGAACACTACCCAAGTAACCACGAAGCCGTATATAAGTGCATCAATATTGCCCTATAGTGTTATTTAAAATTGTGAATACAATGCTGCATTACTTTAAACACCTCATTGAAGCAATATTAAAGTCGAAAAGGGCCCCACTAAAATCAAATTAGTGCCACATATTGCAGCACGTTGACAGCCATTGCTAAAGTAACATAAATGCATGTGCTGTACATTTGCAGTTGCACATGCTTAATACGTGCAACACAAAAAAAACAAAACATGCTATTTTTAGCACCGTTTCGTTATCGACGGTACTAATGCCCTCACACACGAATGTTGTAATCATTTTTTTTTTTTTGTTGCCGAGTCGGGAGTCGAACCAGAAGTGCTGAAGACCGCTAGATGAGTTTCATACGCGCTGGCGCCTTGAACCGTTTCTGCTGCAGTGATAACAACAGATATTTCACTAACTAAAAGGAAACTGTTCTTCTGTCTCAAACATTGCAGTAGAAGGCAAAACGACTACGTCATGTGTAATAGAATCCCTGTAATCATATTCTGATATATTATGTTTCCAGTTCAAAACCGAATTAGCGACATTTTTTCTTTTACTTGCGCTGCTTTTGCCTTGCGTCGGAAGTGGGGCGCTGTATTGTACACCTGGTATTCTATACAGCGCCCCACTTCCGACATAGTATATAACGCAAGGCAAAAGCAGCGGAAGTAAAAGAAAAATTGTCGCTAATTCGGTTTTGAACTGGAAACACAATATCACTGATAAATACATAATGCATTTTAGAAGATATTTAATCAATACCTATAAGAAAATTAAAACACCCTTCGCACACTGCTTATTATGCAAATTGTGGTTTCCATCATTATTGGCATGTGATAGCAGTCAAGGGAAGATTCAAATATTACGTCCATCGTTTTTCGGGATTTCTAGACCCTCCCTCCCCCCTCTGTCACGCAATTTTCCTATACTCAATACACGTGCTGTCACACTTTTCTGGACCCCCCCCCCCTCCCCCAAATGTTGGACGTAATTTTTGAACGTTCCCCAACAGAAAAGAGAAAAGATCATCTCTAAAACGGTTTTGCTGAAGAAAATCATCGATCGGTGGTTCAAACGGGGAAAGTTGGTCGGGAGTCGAACCAGAAGTGTTAAAAACCGCTAGAGTTGACCGTAAAATGGTTCACTCTTCTTGATTTCGCTTGTTTACCATTATAGTCAAGCTTTTATAATTGTATAGTTAGAGCAACATTTTCTAGTTTGTACATTGCATTTATTCAGTTTTTGCAGTGTTGTATTATTGATTTATCGTATATCACCCTTTAATGCACTCTAATGTAAAGAAAAAATGTAATGCATCCTTACATTGATAATGCCAATCTAAAGGATTATTGCATGACAAGTGTGGAATTACTGCATTTCGCATTGAAAAGGTTGATATTCAGTCTATTTCGTGCAATGATATAATGCTTGTGGTTACTTGGGTAGCGTCAATTTTTACATACACAAAAATGTACGCTAATTCAAAGGCTATTCAGATTGCATATGAAAATATTACCCAATTGATTTGGGTAAAACGGCTAAATAATGATAAAACTAACAACCGGGGTACACATAATTTCTCCCAAGTTTCACAACCACATCTACAAAATATACACGCGCACATTTGAACGTGATTACCACTATTAGCCTCGACATGCTGTAAGATTTTGACATTGACTGCGAGCACTGTGTTCAATGTTTCTGTGAGAGTGTGCAGGACAGCACCAAAATAGGACTCGCAGTGAAAGTCAAAGAACAAAAGAATGGTTCCAGCATACACAGGCTAATAAAGTCCACAGTCACTATATGTATAACAGTCTGATGAATAGAAAATCCTAAGTACTGGCAACTGGAGTATATTGATTGATGCACCAAGCGAAAAGAAAAAGAAGTTTTGACATCCAAGCGGTGTGCCGTCGATTAGATCCTCGTCGCTGATTGGTCGATGGATGTAAACGGCACACCGCTTGGATGTCAAAACTCTTTTCTTACCGCTTGGTGCATCAATCAATACTGCCAACACTAGAAAAAGATCAGGCTTTCGACAGACTTTGTGTATTCATTATCATTACGGATACAATACGTAAGAATACATTTTCTTGCCCTTACCTGCACTTGCCCAGCAGGGCGGCTCGGATCAGGGTACTTACACTAAACCTTGGATTTCGGATGGGGAAAATGTGAAAAGGAAGAAACATGATTCAATTTACAACTTTTATTCCAATTTAACCTCAATCTCCTCCCTTTCCTCCTTACTACGCGGCTTGTCGGTGTCTCGTTGGGGCTTTCAGTACGGTGGTGGCGTTCTACTAGACGGCTTGCCTGTTTTCACATGGAATATGCGGCTCTTCCTTTTTCTTCTACTTCGCTTCCTGTTCTTCTTCTGTGCTTCTCTACTGTCGGTCTAATTCGTCGCAGAAGCGACGGTCCTCTGCTTTTGTTAGGGGAGGGGGGATAACCTGCTTTGTCGGACAACCCCCCCCCCCCCTCTCCTAGCGACGCTGGTGTAAATCACCGAACCGATTACTCGTAGTCGTAGTCGATCCCAGTTCAGGGTGTAAAAAGTTCATACACTGAAATAAATTTTGTTGTCGTTTCCACCGAATTAAGAAGAAGAATTAAGAACTGTACCAACAATTTTCAACCGAATGCAAAATACTGTTAATTGTACTGAAACATTGTCAATATTACCATGCGTGTATTACTGTTGACTAAAAACATTCTTGGTTCTACTATTTGGGCATTGTAATTTCGACCATGTAGACTTGAATGTTGCGCGTCTTAGATAAACATGGTCAAAAATACAATGTCAAAATAGTAACATCAAGAATGTTTTTAGTCAATGGTACTACAATGGTAATATTGACAATGTTTCAGTACAATTAACAGAATTTTGCATTCGGTTGAAAATTGTTGGTACAGTTCTTAATTTTACCATGGATTCGGTGGAAACAACAACAAAATTTATTTCAGTGTAGTCATTGACTGAAAACAGCACGAATTTGAATGATTCTGCACTGAATATTCAAAACAAAAAAATCATTTTCGCTCTCTCTCTTCACACAGTCAGTCAATTCGTAGTCATTGAATATGAAGTCGATCGAGAAACATCTTCATAATTACCTACGTTTATGGCTACGATTTCTTCCAAAAACAAAATGCATATAGGACCTATTGAAATGTTTGACCTGAAATACTCCCCTTGTATGGACCTATCCACGGTCTGCTATTCCCTCAGGATTGCTTCTTCTTTTCTTCTGTAACTGCGGGCACTGTTTACAAAAATTGACATATTCATGAACATCCAGCGACCGAAAGTTCACTATTATGTTTCCAGTTCAAAACCGAATTAGCGACATTTTTTCTTTGACTTCCGCTGCCTTTGCCCTGCGTTAAACATAATGTCGGAAGTGGGGCGCTGTATTGTACACCTGGTGCACTATACAGCGCCCCACTTCCGACATTGTGTCCAACGCAAGGCAAAAGCAGCGGAAGTCAAAGAAAAAATGTCGCTAATTCGGTTTTGAACTGGAAACATAATAAATGTTCACCGGATCTCGCCGGATGCAAGATGTGAAGATGTGAGCAGTGATATTAGTAAACACGGCCCGCAGTTACCGTTTCACAGCATGCTGTCAGTTGGCATGTGACGTCATCGTGGATAAGTTCATTGGCTCTAATGGAGTTATCCACGGTCTTCTTTTTCCTCAGGATTGCTTTTTCTTTTCTTCTGTAACTGCGGGCACTGTTTACAAAAAATGACATATTCATGAACATCCAGCGACCGAAAGTTCACTGAATGTTCACCGGATCTCGCCGGATGCAAGATGTGAGCAGTGATTTTAGTAAACACGGCCCGCAGTTACCGTTTCACAGCATGCTGTCAGTTGGCATGTGACGTCATCGTGGATAAGTTCATGGCGGATAACTATCGGAGCCAATGGACTTATCCACCGATGAACCAAATTCATCGCGGTCCGAGAATTTTGACACTAGAGCGGGGTCTGTTCCAATCAGAATCGTCCAATTCTGATTGGAACGGCCCCGCTCTAGTGTCAAAATTCTCGGACCGCGATGAATTCGGTTCATCGGTGGATAAGTCCATGAGTCATTTTACGAGACGTTTCAAATCAACTGATCGCTCATTTGATGAGTGATAATTTGACAGGAGGTCGTGTCCTCAGTCGTGTCGTACCCCGTGAGTGTTAATATCATTATCAACACTGTTGTCGTTTCGTAAAATAGACTATAAAGGTAAGTGTCATTTAAACACACGCACATTAGTGTGAATTTTTCCATACACAAAAATGTACGCCAATTAAAAGACTATATTCAGATTGCATCTCGGATTGCATATGCAAATATTATTTACTCAATTGATTTGGGTTCTTCTTCTTCTTTTTCCGGGCCAACTAGCACCGTTTGGCGCCAGTTGTGTTTTACGTCGGCGGATCTAGAAGCTGCGCCTTAAATTCCGACGCCCAGGAAGACAGCCACTAGACTTGAGACCCAACATATCGAACCCATCAACACAAGGGCCGGGACCTACGGCTTAACTTCCTATCCGAGGGAAGACGTGATTACGGATTTTATGTCTCAGAAAATCCCATCGGCGTCGGCGGGAATTGTGTTGGACGCTAGTCCACCATGGCCATTCAGGCCATAGCGAGGCTAGCTCCATCGATGCCTGTTTCTAAATTACAATGAAAATAAAACGCTAGACATCTTCCATCAAACTAGACGGCTGCCGACTGATACCTCAATCAGCAACCGCTACACTCTTTATTCATTCCAGGTATATACAATTCTTCAATCTTCTTCAATAACAACATACCTACGCCAACAAATCTACCTCGCTCCAACACTCCAAACTCGTACCTGAAGGTTCGACGCTATCCGAGCGCTCAACGCTACCTAACTTCCAACACTCCTCCTTAGCGTCGCAACCTTCGAAACACGATCACCTCCTCCTGGATCGAAGCTCCTCCTCACTCCAACGCTTGACAAGTGGCCCAACTCCGACGCTTGCACCAGCCTTACACCATTTCCGAGCTCCGACCAGGTCCATCTCCGAGCTTCACCTTCATGTTGTCTTCTGGATCACTTCTCCTGTCGCCAACCTCTTCGTCCAGGTGCGACCACCGAGCTGCATCCGATGACCAGCCAGCAGTCATCCAGTTGACCCGTATCGCCAACATTCCCATGGATCCTGTCCTCCGTTGCAGCCAATCCATCCGCCCAAGCATCCCGTGCTGCGACTCCGCGACTTATGCGGCCGATCCTTCTCCCGGTCGATACGTGCTGTGGAACACGCTCCTGGGCCCATAATCTGTTGGTTGTACCACGCAGGCCATAGCGAGGCTAGCTCCGTCGATGCCTGTTTCTAAATTACAATGAAAATAAAACGCTAGACACCTTCCATCAAACTAGACGGCTGCCGACTGATGTTGGCAATTAAGGGTGTGCGACTTACCTTCCGCTTTCTTCGACGACTCCGCTAGCTTCAGCCGGTACAGGCAGCCAGATCGCTCTCCAACTACCGCCAATGAGCCGGTAGCGTCACGAATCTCACATCCGTCCTCCTTGAAAACGGCCGTGAAACCGTTCGCAGTCAGCTTGTCCACCGAGATTAGCCCGCTTGTCAACGATGGAACGTACAAGACGTCAACAAGCTTCACGTTGACTGCACCACCGTCGCCGTTCACACCGAGCACTGTGCCTTCTCCACATCCGGCTGTCTTCGCTACTTTTCCGTCGGTCAGGAAAACACTCGGGCCTGCTTTCTTCTCTAGCGTCGTGAAAAAACTTTCGTCACACGTCATGTGACAACTGGCCCCACTGTCTATATACCATGACCCGCGTGGAGCACTTCCGGCCATAAAACACACACCACTACTGTTTTTCTTCGCTTGTTTGGCACTTTGCTTCTCTTCAGGCCTCTTCCGCTCTTCGTCACTTTTCTTCTGCCGCATACGGCAATCTCGCTGAAAGTGACCCGGCTTTCCACAATGGAAACACTTCCGGTTCTGCGCCGAACCACTTTGCTTCCCATTCTTCGTCGAACTCTTCATTGCGTTTGCATCACTTCGCGAACCACCATTCTTCTCCCTTCTTCGCTCGAATTCGTCGAGCAGCTTCGATTTAACCAATTCTATGGTCAAATCGGCGTCCGGCCGACCCTCCAGGGCAGTCACTAACCCACCGTAGGAGTCCGGCAAGCTCCGGAGAATCATGGCAATTCGGAGTGGTTCTTCGAGATCTATGCCGGTCGTCGTCAACCGGCCATACAAATCTTCTTCAATAACAACATACCTACGCCAACAAATCTACCTCGCTCCAACACTCCAAACTCGTACCTGAAGGTTCGACGCTATCCGAGCGCTCAACGCTACCTAACTTCCAACAAATTGAACCCAGACCGACCGGGGTGAAAGGCACGCTTACCACTACACCAACGACGCTGACATTGATTTGGGTTAAACGGCTAAATAATGATAAAACTAACAACCGCGGTGAGAGTGCACATATTTTCTCCCAAGTTTCACAACTACCTACATCTACAAAAGGGACAGGCACACATTTGAACGTGATTACCACTAATAGTGGTAATTATAGATAGTAGAGTAAACATAGATCCGCGGACACCGCTGACTAAAATGTTTCAAGCGTGTAAGTAGTAATTTTCAAAAGTGCGACGGTTGAATATGACATCATGCGCTCCATTGATGTTGTCCAAATCGTGACGTCATGCTCGTTTGGATACAGATTTTGACAGTTCGTTTGGATACAACGGATTCATCTTAGCTGATCTATGTTTACTCTACTATCTATAGTGGTAATAATTGAGCTTGACATTCGAGAGAGCTCGAACACGAGGGGAGTATTGTATCCGTGAATATAAATTTATGTCTGTCGAAAGCTTGATTTTTTTTCTAGTGTTGCCAGTTGTAAAAATTATGTATATATAGTGACTGTACAGTCAGGTTTTTACGCGGCTTCTATTAACGCGACAACGTAAATGGAAACGCAATACATTTTTATTTTTGCATGATTCGTCGAGAAATGGTGAGACTTTTCCAACGCGTTTTTTTTTTAAATTTTGAATTAAGTTTTTTGAGCGCAGTACGTATCCCCCGCATAAAAAAAAACCTGCCTGTAGTTAACTCTTGCAGTTGAACAGCTGCCATATGGTGAAATAAAAAAACTCTTGAATATTGAGTTTAGGTGATAATGAAAAACTGAATATGTATGTGCATTTTCTCCTCAATGTATACCGCATTTAGTTCACCACTGGACTGCGCACTAAGTCTTCATAAGTGCGAAAACGTGAATGAAACTGCGCGATTGCCTCAAATCAAATTGATAGCTTCGGCGCACTATTTCATCGATGTATGCTGAATAAGTGCTCTGAAAACATCAAGTTGATTGGATGCAATCGCGCACTTTTATTTGCGTTTTCGCACTCGTGAAAACTAGTGCGATAGTCCAGTGGTGAATTAAATGCGCTATACATAGCAAGGAAAATCACGACCTTGTCAGGTTTTTCATTCTCGTTTCGATCATGGATGAGTTAATCGTAGAGGTTAATTCTTCAAAAGGTGCACTGGTATACAGTCCGGATTCGCTGGTTAGGTCACGACTGCGCCCCGATTAGCGAATCATGTTCGTTCGTTGGGGCAACTGACAACTGATCAAAATGCTCTAGACACACGCAAGTGACGAGAAATACGTCACGAAACACTCACATACTTGCACAAAGGTTCTGTATATAGCTGCGATGCGACGGCGGTCAGACGTCAAACTCGTTTTGACATTGATTTTGACATTGACAGTGCTTTTTAGTTGGGGTTTGCCCCAACCAGCGAACATTCAACCATCGAGACAGCCCATCTAACGAGCCACCAACGAACGAATCGGGACTATAGACACTATAGATTCCATAGACTCGCGGAGGCGAAGACAACTGTAGCCAAACGAACTGTCAGTTCGTGTAGCCAAACGAGCATGACGTCACGATTTCAATAACGACAGTGGATTGCGTGACGTCATATTCGCTCGATACACTCTAAATTCACGGCAAAACACACTAAAATCGTATTGCTTAATCATGTCTCCGCGAGTCTATGGAATCTATAGTGTCTATAATCGGGACTGTATAATGAATCTCCATACAAAAAAATGAATCCAACGATTTAATCGTTTATTGAAATCTTTGACCGAATAGAGAATGCAGGGATGCAGTCAACTTTCTACGAATTGTGTATAATTGTTTAAAAGCTTAATTGTTCAATATTTACATTGTTGGCCCAGTCTAACATACACATACACACAAAATGGTGATTCGAGCTTTTGAGACTGTCGTCATGAGATATAGACAAAACACTAGAAATTAAGAATTATAAAAACAATAAATAAGAAATCTCGAATGTATGAAAAGAAACAGATATTTACCGAGAAGCTAGTAATCAGAAAGTGGAAGTTTAACAACATAGAGGAAATATTTAGTAAAAATGTGAATCATTCATATACCAAACAAGCAAAAACCCACTCAAACAAAAGAATAGCTTGAGCGTTCGATTTGAATTGGTCGAATCTGCATTGGAATCACAACAAACCTACGGCCTATTTAAATCGAGCGCCAGAACTAATGATACAATTAAAAATATAAATGGAAGTGTAATGCACTACTGGCACAGAACCAAAAAAAGAGAAATAATTACTTGTTTTTTATGTACTCACAATAGTAGGTGCAATATCGTTTATTTGTGTTACCTACGAAAGGCGGAAAAAAGGCTTACATTACAGAAACTCATTTAATAGCTAAGCTGAGTTTTGAAAGGTTGAAATAGTGATTCGAATAAATTTTGAACGGCGTTTACCAACACTACAAAGCCCATGCCTAGGCCCATTCTCCATTTTATTGATATAAGGTACCCCGGGGCAAGTAAGACAGACCTACAGCCATAATTTTTATTATTTAAAATTCTTCATGGAAAACATAGGAATTGTGGATTTACTGGCTACTTGTATTCCACCAGTCACTTAAGTAGCCGTTCCAAAGTAGCCGTTTTCATATTAAATGCAATTTAATTATAAAAACATGAATGTCATTGGGTAGCTAGTGGCAACGACACGGAGACAAATTTCGTTCATTTGAAACAAAAATATTCATGTTTATTCGGTAAGCTGATAAAATACTTGAAACTAAAATATTAATTTTTAAAACTAACTCAATTACCTATTGATTTCTGAAATACTCATTGAAGGCTCCCCTCGTTCCGCCGTCGAGAACATAAACAAAACTCTCAAGTTCTAGCTGCAGCACCAAACAAGATTTCCTCCTGCAAAAAAGTCAAGTTTCACCAAAAGTCTCCACGAAATCCCATTGATTTCGGGAGCGTATGTTATCTACATGATGTTGGCATTGAAAGTGCCAAGCGGCTGGTGGGTTTTCCTAGAGAAGGAAATGACTTTGTAAATTCAATTGGAAAACAAATATTTCCGTAGGGCCGACCTGCCACAAAAAACAAATAATTTTAATTTGTTTCTAACATAACCTGTCAGAAGATGCACTTTTGTTTAAAAAATGGATTGAATTTGCTTCAAATGTGACGTTCGATTTGCTTCAAACAGTTTTATTTTGGTTGTCAGAACAAATTGACAATTTATTTGAGTTTACCTGAAATATTTTTGATTTCATCATGCTTTTTTCTGCGTGGAGGACTCGCGCATTTAATAAAAACGGTTAAGCACAGACAAACAGACGTCTCACTCTACTCACTTCCCATCGTTTCACTTTTTAACGGATTATTCAAATATTCCGTAGTTCGCAAATCGCTCGCTCATGGCGCTCGCATCGTTTTTGCTCCTGTTTGACGTTTGCTCACTACCGCCATCTACTCAGTAGGTTTGCGTACCACAGCATAATTAGCATTGGGCGATTATGTTTGCGTGACGATGATTTTTATCGTATTTTCTTCCAAGTGACACGTCTGTTTGTCTGTGGGTTAAGCTTATTTTTGAGTCCCTCTTTTTATAAAACGGCTACATAAGTAACCGGTAGAATACAAGTAGCCTGTAAATCCACAATGTCATACTAACGCCAACGGCTACTTTGAATTGAAAAGTAGTTGTTAATTTTATTTTATTTTTTATAAATATTTTGGTGTCTCAATCAATTTTACATTCATCTATTTACTGTACGTGGATGTGCTAACTGAACACGACGAATCAGAACCGTCGTTTTTGGAATCGCCGTTCGAAACGCCGTTGGAATCGTCGTTCGAATGTAGAGCGAGACAACAACCAAACTGATACATCGCTTTGACATATTTAACGTAGGAGCAACACGTGCGTGAGATTTTCTCTCTCGGTTGGTGTGGTTTGTTTTGATTCAATCTGACATTTCTTTTTTGCTACTCATGCTGACGATGCTGCCAGCTGATGATGGTAAGGATGGAGGAGCATAGTCGGAGGGGTGCTTCAATGTGTTTTCAGAAGAATTCGTAGAGATAAAAAGTTTTCGTTATAAAATATATGGAAAATTCTATTTCAAAAGTTCAGCATTAAACATTTTCAATGCGTGTTACGTATATTATTTTACAGAGAATCAGTCTAGAGGTCGTTTAACGTAATAAGAGCATTAACATAAAAGTCTATAGTTTTACAAGAACGCATTGAAACGCCCCTTGAAATTTAACGGCGATTCCCAACCAGCTCAAGCAAATTCCCTTGGAATTCATCTTCGAAGAAAAATCACAATAAATTTATAAAATGAGAATATGTGAATTACTTAAAAGGTGACCCATCTTGCCCCGCACTTTTTCCACGGCGCAAAATCGATCACTTTTTATTGCGAATCTTTTCTGAAATCCGCATACCGGCCAACAACTCGTGCGCCGACTGCCCATGCGCCGGGTTGTGCGCCATACAAAATGTAAATAAACAAGTGTCAAAATGGTTCGTGCCAAGAGCTCTATCTCTCTTAGGGTTCGGTTCCATTTTTTGTCTAAAACATTGAACTTCCTTATGTTTGGAAATAATGTACAACAGGGATATTATTGACGGTAACAACGCTTGTACTTCATTAAACCACTGATTAACAGTGATTTGGCTAGTGAAAAACTTGGCGCATAGGCAATCGGCGCGCAAATTGTGCACTGGTGTGCGGATTCGAGTTAATCGTCGCAAAGTGCCCAACACACATTATACCCTGGCGCGCAACCTAGAGGTGGAAGAGAAACTTGTCGAAATGCTAAAAATTCTCGAGAAACTCAATAAAACTGCTTGTTTAACATCGTATTTTGTATTTAATGAACTTTTTATCGACTTTTAGCATAGCTAACTAGTGTATTAAAGAGTAGCGGACGAATACAAACCAATACGATTTGTATTTACAAAGTTATGGTGATCCATCCTTAGGTGACCCATCTTGCCCCGCCCTACCCTAAGTCATTACCAATGGAAAATAGCAACGTCTAGACAAACGATTTTGTCCTTATCTCACCAAGCGCCTCCACAATTGGGGGTTCTCATTCTCATTGGGCCGAATTTCGTAGGGTTCTCATTCCTGCCACCAGATGCGGAGGGATCGTTAGCTTCCGTCAGATTTGCCTATTGATCTCTCATGTTTCATTTGACCTGCATTTATTTAAAAAAAAAAACACGGACACCGTCTTCAGCCAGAGGCTGTACAGACTGAACGAAACTTAACACTAGACAACGGACACGATACACATTACGAGCACCAGTGGATACGAGGAAGAGACATTTCTTGCACTCGGAATCTTATTTTAATTGGTGTGAAAATTGATTGCTGCACTAAGCGAAAAGAAGAAGCAGTTTTGACATCCAAGCGGTATGCCGTCGATGAGATCCTCGTCGCTGATTGGTCGTTGGATGTAAACGGCACACCGCTTGGATGTCTAAACTGCTTCTTCTTATCGCTTGGTGCATCAATCAATTATAATTTTCTTGATAAAAAAAACAAATAATAATTGTCATATCAACTGGACTCTTGTAAGCTTATTGGACGCAGTGGCTTAATTTCCCCAATAGCGGGGAGGAAAAAAAATGTAATATTGAAACGAACGCCTTTATACATATTTTCTTTGCCCCGAGTGTCCATACTGCCAATTTTAATCGCCAATTATCAAAATAATGTTTAGGCATCCTTCATAAACACTGTAGGCTCTAGGGTAGATCAAACTTTGGTCATCTCAGATCCCCCCCATTTGGCATGTTCTTTAAATTGTTGATTGAAAATTGAAAGTTTAATCATTATCATTCGTCAAGTTCATTTAAACTTTGCATCCGAGCATTATTGGATTTGAAAGTTTGATGTAGCCTTAACTTCGTCAGTGCTAGAAATATGGTGCTAGAATTCCTACTTCCTTAACAGAGGCACAGACTGGCACAGAGCCTGCCATGTTGTATCAACACAAATTTGGAAAAGCATGATGAAATCAAAAATATTTCAGGTAAACTCAAATAAATTGTCAATTTGTTCTGGCAACAAAAATAAAACTGTTTGAAGCAAATCGAACGTCACATTTGAAGCAAATTCAATCTATTTTTGAAACAAAAATGCATCTTCTGACAGGTTATGTTAGAAACAAATGTAAAATTATTTGTTTTTTTTTTTTGGCCCTACGGAAATATTTATTTTCCAATTAAATTTACAAAGTCATTTCCTTCTCTAGGGAAACCCACCAGCCGCTTGGCACTTTCAATGCCAACATCATGTAGATAACATACGCTCCCGAAATCAATGGGATTTCGTGGAGACTTTTGGTGAAACTTGACTTTTTTGCAGGAGGAAATCTTGTTTGGTGCTGCAGCTAGAACTTGAGAGTTTTGTTTATGTTCTCGACGGCGGAACGAGGGGGCTCTTCAATGGGTATTTCAGAAATCAATAGGTTATTGAGTTAGTTTTAAAAATTAATATTTTAGTTTTAAATATTTTATCAGCTTACCGAATAAACATGAATATTTTTGTTTCAAACGAACGAAATTTGTCTCCGTGAACCTGCTGATTTGAAATGTCTCGCGAAAATACTCAACCTTCATTGGTTTTAAATTTGTCTGCTCCACTATCCAAGCCCCTTAAAAAAACTAAAACGGCACTTCACTGCAACTTGGACGGCAAATCAATTTAGGGGGATTAGGGGCATAATGGACACCCTAAGCAAATGAGTGTGTTAGGCCTGTATAACAGACAAAAACTTAATATATTATCAGTTGGCTTACAAATTTAACTTGTTTCCTACATATTTCAATCATTGACAACAGGTGAAGGTTGTCAACAGGTGTATTGTGAAGAAATAATAAATTGTAAACCGTGTGTTTTTTGGGGCTGGCAGGAAAGGTACGAGGCGAAACGGACACCCATCGGTGCATAATGGACACCCCTGCATATTTTATGTTGTATCTTTGACGGAGATCAATACCACATATATAATACTCCATCTTAGACGAGTTTACATTACATCAAAGTAAATTAAATAAATTTAGGCTAAAATATTCGGATTGATTTTTCCAAACTCTCTAAAACGCCCAACAGTATGCAAAGCCCGTACATCCATTCATAATTGCCAGTGTTCATTTCGCCCCGAATCGACTACAACATTGAAATTGCTATTTTGAGTAAGTCCTGATCAAATATATAATATTATGTTTTCAGTTCAAAACCGAGTTAGCGACATTTTTTCTTTTACTTGCGCTGCTTTTGCCTTGCGTTAAACACAATGTCGGAAGCGGGGCGCTGTACTGTACACCTGGTATTATGTTTCCAGTTCAAAACCGAATTAGCGACATTTTTTCTTTGACTTCCGCTGCTTTTGCCTTGCGTTAAACACAATGTCGGAAGTGGGGCGCTGTATTGTACACCTGGTGCTCTATACAGCGCCCCACTTCCGACATTGTGTTTAACGCAAGGCAAAAGCAGCGCAAGTCAAAGAAAAAATGTCGCTCATTCGTTTTTGAACTGGAAACATAATACTCTATATAGCGCCCACTTCCGACATTGTGTTTGACGCAAGGAAAAAGCAGCGGAAGTAAAAAAAAATGTCGCTTATTCGGTTTTGAACTAGAAACATCATACTTCATCCATTGCTAAATCTGCGTATACATGTAGATAAGTTCACAATTCACTTGTTTTTATGGTGGACCCACTCAAACACTCGTAATACCTTATTTGCTACTGCTTCGAAATTATAAGAAATCTACCATATGAAAAACATACTTCAATTTCAATGATATTTTAGTTATTTTGAAGGAATATAAATGGTACTTTTGAAAAATAGAACAATGGCTTGTTTCTTCATACTTATGCATTAAAAGTTTTAAATAAAAGTCAACGGTTTCGGCAAAAACAGGGGTGTCCATTTCGCCCCGGGTGTCCATTATGCCCCTAATCCCCCTACACAATAATGCAAAATGTGATGGCTACACGGAAAAATATTATAACCCAAAGAATAAGTTTTAAAAACTCAAATTTGGGTAAACTGCATAAAGTTTTAACTCAAAGTTGGGTTGTTTTCTCCCTCGCCCCACCGCAATGTTGTCGAAAACAAAGAGAGAAGCACCGACGCATCCGCTGCTCTTCCGTGGAAGAAGCCAAATTTGGGTTTTCTTGAGTTAACCCAAATTTGCGTCATTTGAGGCCTCCGTTGGGTGAAAATAACTTACCACTGGGTTAATTTTTTTGCCGCTCTCAAACGAGAACTACTCACTCACCACTTTCGCTGTTTAACGCAAATTTGAGTAATTCCACGGAAGACCGGGATTGCGTCAAAACAACTTAAATTTGGGTTGATTTGTAGTTCCGTGTAAGCAGTTGAAATAATTCGTGGTCTTCGTTGCACTTATTCCATGTGAATAAAGGAACAAGCGCACTGCAGACGTCGAGACCATCTGTGGCAAACGAGCATGTTTTTCAAATCTTTTAAGCATAATTAATAGTGTGATAGTTCCATTCGGATGAAATGTGTGACTAATTCCAGAAATAGATTTTGCCAAAAACCACAGTACATGTATATGAATGATTAGAATCAACAAAAAAAAAAAAACAGTGTGACCAAAATTTGAGGAATGACAAAAAAATTAAACATTGTACAATAGTCTCACCAAGTATGATAAGAGTAAACATAAGCGCAAAATGTAAATTATAAATAAAATACATCAATAATATGTATAATTGGAAATAGTGATACCCACATTGTATGTAAATATTTTACTTACAAGTAAAATAATTTAATGTACCTATACATAATAAAAAATGTTTAGACTGGTAAGAATATGTCAAATAAGATAAACCGAAAATCGAAAAGTTCTGTAAAATATTGTAAAAATATAGATTTTTATATAAAAAGTACGCTGAATTTTACAAAGCGTTGTCATGGAACAAAAATATGCCGGGAGACTCGGCCATCCAAAAGTCCTTAAGCTTTATAGGTGCTCTAAACACTTTTTAACAATATCTTGTCTATTTTTTATCTAGGCAGATACAATGAAGGGCCTGTTTTCCTACTCACCATGTTGAACAACGCGGCGTTTTCTTCTATACATGAAAAATTGCTATTATCCGTGCAGTTGAGAATCGGAATTTTTGACAAGCGAAAATTATCTAAAAAAACTAATTACTAATTAGTGATTGATGATCTATGAAGCAATTCCATTGTCGCTGGTTATCAGCATTCTGTTTGTCAAAACCTATAAAACCAGCCTTCATTTTGAACAGCTGCCGAAACCAGCAAATGCGATTCCTGAATGCTCGGCTGAATGCGTATCAACAAAATAACAAAAAACTGAAAAGCTGCAAATTGCATGGCAGAAAGGCAGAAACTTTTTGCCGTGTGCAGCATAGATGTCCCATGTTAATAGGGATTTCCCATAGAACATGAGACAACTAAAGCCTGTGCACTTTAGAATCGGTACACTATCAACCGGCTGCAGATCAAAAACAGTTTGACCTAGAAAAAAATGTTGTAAGAAGCAAATGAAGCTTATTTATTGTATTTTGTAGGAAAAATATAATAAATGGAGTTTTTTTTTCTTAAAAATGAAATTTTTATGTGATTGTGAAATTCATGCCATTTTGTTCTGCACAAACCAATGATTGTCAACACTTGCAAATTTCACAGCTTTCGGGCTTATTTTCATCAAAGATATGCGCAAAACAAGTTACGACATTTAACTCTTGACTTAAGGGCAAAGTCTTCGGTATACCAATCTGACCACACGCCACCACCAAAATGCCGTGTCATTAATTGGCTCGGTAGCTTAGTTGGAAAAGCACTTGTCTAGCGTATAAGGGTCGTGAGTTCAAATCTCACCTGAGCTGTGGATTTTTTTCGCAATTTTACTAATAATATTTCCATCTGTACATATGTACGTTGAGTTTCATTAAAAATCATTAATTGACCACACGGATTGGTATACCGAAGACTTTGCCCTTAAGTCATATTCGAGCTTCTACCTCTTCTGTAGTAATCTGTCGTATATGAAAGAGTGCGAACGACACGTTGGCCGCCTACCAGGTTTCAATTGTTCTTCCTCACCACAGTCGGTGATGAAGAGACGCCTGAAAGTTAGGCAAACAGTTTCAACAGTAAATAAATCGCATCGCTCTTCATGCATGTGTACATAAGAGATGGATATATTTGCGGTGAAATTTAAGGGAAAGATGAAGCATGATCGATGAGATTGGAATTACCTTGTACCAACCAAAATGCCGTGTCATTAACCCGTAAACACCCGGGACGATCTACTTTTGGTAGAAATGCAATATCTTCTTTGTTTTAAAACATTTTACCCCGGATTTTTTTTTTATAGTCAAGGGGAATAGTTGTGCTAAGAAATGCATGGTACCTCCCCCCTTTGCACCCTCCCCCCTTTTGCGGGGAGCCGAAAATACGTGGCTTTTTTTTGTATTTTTTATAAATTATGCATGTTTTTGCTCAAATTTCATCGTTTTGCCAATCATCAATAGTTTTCACTGATCCTAGACATGCAATGTATTACTACCCATCATAGTCTGTTGAAGTTTTGATCCCAGAGCTATTCTAAGGCCTCCAAAATACTCCGAAGTTTGTGACACAAATGTAACATTCTCAGCCAAATTTTATGCACGATGAATGATCACAGAACATAGTCTACGGTACTCAAAAAGCCTCAAAGCACCCCTAGAAAATTCACGGTACATGACTTGGGTGATCTAGGTCATCCAAACTACTCTCGAATTCATTTTCTTAAGATCTGAAATATCTACCATCGTTTGTGTTCACTCTGTTCAAGAAATTTAGTCACGTTGATGTCCATTAGACCTCACTATGCTATAAGCAACTTGATATTGTGGTAGTTGGACATTCCGTGAAATACAAATGGCCTCCAATACACTTTGAAGTTTAGGTTACGATATCTACACACTGTATCATGCTTTAGTTGTGAAAAATATTCGTGGAATGTAGTCTATACTGATGATGGAACCTCAGTGCACATCTATAATGCTTTTGGTACACTCATGGGATATTCCAGGCTTTCCAAACTATTCTGGAGTTAGGAACATCAAGGCCTACAGGCTCTACTCTTGTTTTTCTTCACTCTAACGGCATAGTTCTTTCACGATTGTGTCTGTTGCACCTTATTATATTACGAGTATCTCTAATTGTTGTTATTAGGGTGTCTGCTGGCATACAAATGGACCCAATGTATTTTGATGTATGGGTCGCAAACTTATAATATTTTTATTGTAGCGAATGCTCGCTGAATATAATCTACGCTACTCTTAGAACCAAAGAGTACAATTCTGATAACTTAGCAACATTCACTTGGTGATCTAGGTCATCCAAACTGTTCTGGAGTTAAGACCTTCATGCTCTACAAGCTCTACTCTTGTATCTCCTTACTTTATCCATGTAATTCTTCCACGATTACCTCTGTTGTATCTCATAATATGTTGAGTATTGCTTTGTGTTTCTTGTGCATCCACTGACATACAAATGATCTTTATGGTATTTGGAAGTGTCGGAAATTACCCAAGAACTCCTCTAGGCGTTCCTCGGAAATTCCTCAGAAGTTCATCGTGATGTTCTCCAAGAATACTTCTACGAGTTTTTAGGGAAGGTCTCAGAACTCCCCGTGAATTTCTTCAGGAGATTCCCAGCAGTTTCTCGAAAATTTCATCAGGAGATATTCTGGAATTCCTCCGAAAGTTCCTCAGGAATTCCTCCGAAAATTTCCCGAGGATTCCACGGAAGTCCCCTAGAATTCTTCCAAGAATCCCTCCAAGAATTTCAAAATCTCCTACTGGACCTTCCCTAAGAATTTCACCAGAAAACCCTCTAAGATTTCTGCCAATAATCCCTTCAGGAATTTCGCCAGAAATTCCTCCAGGGATTTTTCAAGAAATTTCTTCAAAAATTCAATTATAAAATCTTCCAGAAATTTCTTTATGAATACCTCCTAGATTCTTCAGGAAACCTCCAGAAATTCCTCAAGAAAATACTCTCGGGGCAACTCCAGGGATTCCACCGAGAATAACTGCAAGGATTTCTCCAAGAACTTCTCCGAGACTTCTTCCAAGAATTCCTCCAATATTTCTCAAGGAAATACTTCAAGAATTCCTCCAAAACATTCTCCAAAAATTCCTCCAGGAATTTCTCCAGATATTCCTTCAAGAATCCGTCCAGGAATTTTTCCAGGAATTCTTTTAAGAAGTTCAACAGGAACTCTAATAAAAATTTCTCCGAGACCTTTCTCCAATATTTATGTCAAAATTCCTCCAAGAATCTGTCCCAAAATTTTGCCAGTGATTCCTTTACAAATATCTCTGGAAATTCCTCCAGGGATTTTCAATAAATACCTTCAGAAATTCCTCCTGAAATGCCTGCAGGAATACCTCCAGGAATTCCTCCAAGAAATCCTACAAAAATTCGTCCAGGAATTTCTCCAAGACATCCACCAAGAATTCCTCCAACAATCCCTTCTAGAATTCCTTTCCATGAATTCCTTCAGCAATATCTCTAAGAAATCTTTCAAGAATTCCTCCAAGAATCTCTCTGGGAATTTCTCCAGGAATTCCTTGAAGATTTTTTTCAGGAATTCCTCCAAGAATTCCTACAAGAATACTTCCAGGAATTTCTTCAAGAATTTATTGAAGAAATGTCTGGAGAATACCCTGAAGGAATTTTTGGAGTACTTTCTGCAAGTATTCATGCAGTAATTTGTGAAGGATTCTTTGAAGAATTTCTAATGGAAATTCGTAGAGGAATTCCTAACAATTTCCTTGAACTGCGAGAAAATTTTGAAGTTACGTTTTTCAATTTTTATTTTCTGGAGTATTTCCTGTAAGAATTCATGGAGTAATTCCGAATTCACGTTAGGTTTTTCCCGCAAGAACTGGAATTGAAGGAATTTCTGGAGAAATTCCTGTAGTAATTCCTACAGCAATTCCTGTAGGAATTCCTGCAGTTATTCCTGGAGGAATTCGTAGAATATTTTTTGAACCAATTCCTGAAGTGTTTCCCGGAACAATTCCTAGATGATTTCCTGTAGTAATTCTTGAAGGAGCTCCTGGAGTATTTGCTGGAGGAATTTCGGAAATATATCCTGGAGTATATCCAGGAAGAATTCCTGGAGGAATCCCTGGAGGAATGACTGATAGAATTCTTGAAAGACTTTGAGGATGAATCCCTGTGAGGAATTCCGGGAAGAACCCCAGTTGTAATTGCTGGAGGTATACTGGGATAATTTTGTGGAGGAATTCCTGGAGGTATTCCTGGAGGAACTCCTGGAAATATTTCTGGAGGACACCGTGGAGGAATTTCTGAAGGAATCCCTTGATGAATTCATAAATAAATCAGCAGTTATTCCAAAAGAAATTCTTGGAGGTATTCCTGGAGGAATTTCTGGAGAAATTAGCCGGGAAACCCGGAAAAATTCCCTGGAGAAATTCCTGAAGTATTCCCTGGAAAAGTTTCTGGGGGAAACTCTGGAGGAATCCCTGGAAGAATTTCTGGAAGAATCCCTTGAATACTGAAGAAATCCCTGGATTAGTTGTTGGTGGAAAACTTGGATGAATTACTGAAGAAGCGGATAGTAATTCCTGGAGGAATACCTGAATGAATTCCTTGATGAGTCCATGGAGGAATTCACGAAGGAATCTCTGGAGGTATTCCTGATGGAATCCTTTAAGAAATCCCTAGAAGAATTTCTAGAGAAATCACTGGAGCAATCCCTGGAGAAATTCCTAGGGAAATTCCTGGAGGAATCCCTGGAAAACTTCCTGGAGGAATCCCAGGAGAAATTTCTGGAGGAACTCTTGAGAAAATTTCCTTGAGAAGTTTTAAAGGAATGCCTGGCGACATCTTTGGGAGATTCCCGTGGATTCTTCGGGGAATTTCTGGAGGAATCCCCGAGGAACTCCTGCAGGATTTTTCGAAAAGTTCTTGAAGTAATTCCTGAGGAACTCCTGAAGGAATTCCAGCATAGCTCCTGATGAAATTTTCGAGAAACTGCTGGGAAACTCCTGAAGAATTTCACAGGAAGTCCTGAGGCATTCCCTAGGAACTCGTAGATGTTCTCGGAGAACATCACGATGAACTTCTGAGGGACTTCTGGAGGAATTTCAGAGGAACGCCTAGAGGAATTCTTGGATAATTTCCGACTCTTCCAAATACCATAAAGATCATTGGTATGTCAATGGATGCACAAGGAACACAAAAAAAATACTCAACATATTATGAGATACAACAGAGGTAATCGTGGAAGAATTATATCGATAAAGTAAAGATATACAAGAGTAGAGCTTGTAGAGCTTGAAAGTCTCAACTTAGGAACAGTTTGGATGACCTAGATCACCAAGTGACTGTTGCTAAGTTATCAGAATTGTACTCTGTGGTTCTAAGAGTAGCGTAGAATATATTCAGCGAGCATTCGCTACAATAAAAATATTCTAAGTTTGCGACCCATACATCAAAATACATTGGGTCCATTTGTATGCCAGCAGACACCCAAATAACAACAAATAGAGATACTCGTAATACAATAAGGTGCAACAGACACAATCGTGAAAGAATTATGCCGTTAGAGTGAAGAAAAACAAGAGTAGAGCCTGTAGGCCTTGATGTTCCTAACTCCAGAATAGTTTGGAAAGCCTGGAATATCCCATGAGTGTACCAAAAGCATTATAGATGTGCACTGAGGTTCCATCATCAGTATAGACTACATTCCACGAATATTTTTCACAACTAAAGCATGATACAGTGTGTAGATATCGTAACCTAAACTTCAAAGTGTATTGGAGGCCATTTGTATTTCACGGAATGTCCAACTACCACAATATCAAGTTGCTTATAGCATAGTGAGGTCTAATGGACATCAACGTGACTAAATTTCTTGAACAGAGTGAACACAAACGATGGTAGATATTTCAGATCTTAAGAAAATGAATTCCAGAGTAGTTTGGATGACCTAGATCACCCAAGTCATGTACCGTGAATTTTCTAGGGGTGCTTTGAGGCTTTTTGAGTACCGTAGACTATGTTCTGTGATCATTCATCGTGCATAAAATTTGGCTGAGAATGTTACATTTGTGTCACAAACTTCGGAGTATTTTGGAGGCCTTAGAATAGCTCTGGGATCAAAACTTCAACAGACTATGATGGGTAGTAATACATTGCATGTCTAGGATCAGTGAAAACTATTAATGATTAGCAAAACGATGAAATTTGAGCAAAAACATGCATAATTTATAAAAAATACAAAAAAAGCCACGTATTTTCGGCTCCCCGCAAAAGGGGGGAGGGTGCAAAGGGGGGAGGTACCATGCATTTCTTAGCACAATTATTCCCCTTGACTATAAAAAAAATTCCGGGGTAAAATGTTTTAAAACAAAGAAGATATTGCATTTCTACCAAAAGTAGATCGTCCCGGGTGTTTACGGGTTAATTGGCTCGGTAGCTTAGTTGGAAAAGCACTTGTCTAGCGTATAAGGGTCGTGAGTTCAAATCTCACCTGAGCTGTGGATTTTTTCGCAATTTTACTAATAATATTTCCATCTGTACATATGTACGTTGAGTTTCATTAAAAATCATTAATTGACCACACGGATTGGTATACCGAAGACTTTGCCCTTAAGTCATATTCGAGCTTCTACCTCTTCTGTAGTAATCTGTCGTATATGAAAGAGTGCGAACGACACGTTGGCCGCCTACCAGGTTTCAATTGTTCTTCCTCACCACAATCGGTGATGAAGAGACGCCTGAAAGTTAGGCAAACAGTTTCAACAGTAAATAAATCGCATCGCTCTTCATGCATGTGTACATAAGAGATGGATATATTTGCGGTGAAATTTAAGGGAAAGATGAAGCATGATCGATGAGATTGGAATTACCTTGTACCAACCAAAATGCCGTGTCATTAATTGGCTCGGTAGCTTAGTTGGAAAAGCACTTGTCTAGCGTATAAGGGTCGTGAGTTCAAATCTCACCTGAGCTGTGGATTTTTTCGCAATTTTACTAATAATATTTCCATCTGTACATATGTACGTTGAGTTTCATTAAAAATCATTAATTGACCACACGGATTGGTATACCGAAGACTTTGCCCTTAAGTCATATTCGAGCTTCTACCTCTTCTGTAGTAATCTGTCGTATATGAAAGAGTGCGAACGACACGTTGGCCGCCTACCAGGTTTCAATTGTTCTTCCTCGCCACAGTCGGTGATGAAGAGACGCCTGAAAGTTAGGCAAACAGTTTCAACAGTAAATAAATCGCATCGCTCTTCATGCATGTGTACATAAGAGATGGATATATTTGCGGTGAAATTTAAGGGAAAGATGAAGCATGATCGATGAGATTGGAATTACCTTGTACCAACCAAAATGCCGTGTCATTAATTGGCTCGGTAGCTTAGTTGGAAAAGCACTTGTCTAGCGTATAAGGGTCGTGAGTTCAAATCTCACCTGAGCTGTGGATTTTTTCGCAATTTTACTAATAATATTTCCATCTGTACATATGTACGTTGAGTTTCATTAAAAATCATTAATTGACCACACGGATTGGTATACCGAAGACTTTGCCCTTAAGTCATATTCGAGCTTCTACCTCTTCTGTAGTAATCTGTCGTATATGAAAGAGTGCGAACGACACGTTGGCCGCCTACCAGGTTTCAATTGTTCTTCCTCACCACAGTCGGTGATGAAGAGACGCCTGAAAGTTAGGCAAACAGTTTCAACAGTAAATAAATCGCATCGCTCTTCATGCATGTGTACATAAGAGAGGATAAATTTGCGGTGAAATTTAAGGGAAAGATGAAGCATGATCGATGAGATTGGAATTACCTTGTACCAACCAAAATGCCGTGTCATTAATTGGCTCGGTAGCTTAGTTGGAAAAGCACTTGTCTAGCGTATAAGGGTCGTGAGTTCAAATCTCACCTGAGCTGTGGATTTTTTCGCAATTTTACTAATAATATTTCCATCTGTACATATGTACGTTGAGTTTCATTTAACTCTTGACAAATATGGTTCACAAGATCATAATAAACTTATAGCCGTTTTGTCCATTTACGCTATATTCAAAATATAATTTTATTCGAAGCATTTTTTTTCATGAAAAAATATTTCCTGGGATCGTTTTTTGGATCTACAATTCCCTAATTCAAGTGGCCCAACATAATTCATACCGAAGCCTGGACTATTTTTGGAATTATGAGCAGTTTTCCCGCACATCAGTCTGAAATTTAAAATCATAAGGCAAACTCCTCCTTATAATCTTAAAATTAGATATTTTTCATGGATGAAATACTGAAAACCTTATACATTATGAAACTATAGATGTAATTCTATGATCACAAATAAAAAACTTCTGAGTAGATTCAGTTTTATTAAAAAATTTCGTTAAATATTACACATCCAACGAATTTCGACAGCAATCGTCCTTACAGCTTTCGAGCCACGAATATTCATATTGTTTTAGTCAAAACATTGGTTTCTTGAATACCAATACTATTCGTATAGTATCCTTCCCGTATGCGTATTTGTCGAACTAAAGTTTATGCGAAAACGTTTTTTTTTTTATTTTAAATATCTATGAAAGCCTTTGATTTTCCTTAAAACCCTTCAAAGGCTTACCATAGCTATATTGGCAATTTTAAAACACTCATGGAATATTTTACTTCCCTTAATCAACAATCATAATACCTATAACGATTCTATACTGCGTAATTTGTGGGTTTGGCAGTTTTATGTTCCTACACAAATCTTGAATCTGAAGATGATTGGTTTTTGCTCAAATTGTGCAGAAAAAACTGGCACTAATTTTGAATTAGGTTCGACTGTAGAATGAACTGTTTTCGGGTGGCTTTTCAGTCTAGCGTAAAATCAAGACAAGTGCTACTTGTTTAATTCCGACAATTCGGCCATTGGACTCGGCCATCCTCAGGGGATATAAACTTGCATACGAGGGACGGTGCAAGTTTATATCCCCTGAGGAAGGCCGACCCTGATAAAAAAGATCATAGATATACAACAGAATGGATTGTTACAACACGCTGAATTGAATGGTACTTACCATTAATTCAATTGTTTAAAACGATAGAATAACAACAGATCTTATGGTTTTCCACCATAGCATGTATTGTAAATGTCACTTTTACAATAGAAAATGGGGGTTGTTATGTATCTTTACTATAAAAAAATCCAAATTTTCTGGAAAAAAAACAAGTCAACTACCATTCAACTTATGGTGTTTTTATTATTGAAATCTCTAGTGCCATTGATTTTATTGTACACGTATTGTAGTTCCAATACACCATTTTCAGCAGGAAAATACGTACACAACATATTATGCGTTGCGCGAAAATTTGTACGCGCAAGCGCCCATACACCTCCGCCTGTAATAAAAATCATTTCGGTGTTTTCGGCGCAGTATTCCTTGGCCAAATCGCGCACTTATTGTAGAAGACACCATAACGATTAAACATACCAGCGGAGGTCTATTAGCGATTTTGCACCTTTTTCGCTCTCTATTTTCTTGCAACGGGTAATAATTTGTTGTTGAATAGTCAAATTTATCATTATTCAATGGTAGTTTATGGTGATTTTATTGGAAATTTTTATCAGGGGAGTCCAATGGCCGAAATGTCGGAATTAAACAAGTAGCACTTGTCTTGATTTTACGCTAGACTGAAAAGCCACCCGAAAACACTGGCACTATTTACGAATTCAGATCAAGATTTCATCTAAGTGCTGTATTGCTGTAACAGCAAATTTTATATTTTTCCTTCAAACTACAATAGATAAGCTTCAACTGCTTCTAACAACATTTTTTTTCCAAGTGAAATCGTTTTTGAACTGCAACCGATTGAAAGTGTACCGATTCTAAAGTGCGCAGGCTTTATGCCGCACACGGCAGATTTGATCTGTCACCCAGGTTGACGTACAATAATACAAGAATCTTCAGTACAATTTATACTTTGTGAGGAAATAATATGAGTTACTGAATAATCTAATAATTTGGTAAGAGTGAACCTCGAGGTGAACCAAGCCATGTTCAATAATGTCCCTTGTGTTGGAGATATCACTCACAGTGGAACACACAACAGCGGGACGAGAAAACAACTTTTCGGACCTGAGTAAAAGCAAACTATTTGTGCAACACGAACGAATGATTTATAGTCTATTTTACGAAACGACAACAGTGTTGATATTGATATTAACACTCACGGGCTTGGGCGCAACCTCCTGTCAAATTTTCATTCATGAAATGAGCGATCAGCTGATCCGAAACGTCTCGTAAAATGGTTCATTGACTATTTATCTACATTCACAAATATAAACAATAACACTATCTGACAACATTACCACGGTGTATCCATTAACATAAAAGTTGTATCGATTACGAGGGGTGCTCGAATGCACGCATTACTAATTCCCATAACCCCCTCTCAGGTCGACAACCCGAATAATTATTCAAAAAAATATCACAGATTCTATCTCATCATTCGTCGATAGTCCACATCACACAATATGTACACAGAATTGACACAGAATCAAACTTCAGCAATGTTCAGTATTCACTAATTCTATATATTCAGATCACCAAATTTAGGCTCTATCTAGGAGAGAAAATCTGTGTTCGAAGTGTTATTCAGGATTCCTCACAGTTCCTCAGATTTTCTCCCATTTAGGGGAGACTGAGGAGACTTGATCCCTGGGGAGACTTGTTCCCCCCATATTTTCTCGGAATCAAAAACAGTTTTCTTCTAGCATTTTTTTTCCAAAGCAACATCTTGACAGACGACAATGTTTTGGTTACAATTGATTTTGATTGTACATTTCATTATTTTTTAATGGCTGATGGTTTGTTTTCAGTCCTTCAGAAATCTTTTAGGCAATTCCGAAAATCTCAATAACTTTGTAAAAAGTGAACCAAATCGTGTCAAAATTTAACAGCACATAGTGTAAATAAAACACTATCAAACGTATTTATTCAAATAAGGCTGTTTTATAAATATTTTAATTAATGCAGCTTGGTATATACAACAGTGGTATA
>NC_085136.1:181839486-181869712 GCF_035046485.1 Aedes albopictus | reverse complement strand
CCGAGTTGGGCCAAGTTACTACTGAGGATCATACAGTGCAGAAATTAATCCAAGGAATCAAGCACGGTCAGCAGGTGGAAGCGAAGGATCGTTTCGGTGTGGAACAACACGAGTTCTCCCTTCAAAAAGGATGCTTGCTTCGAGGAATTCGAGTGTACGTGCCTGCCTCTCTCCAGAAACGCGTTCTGGAGGAATTGCATTCTACTCACTTCGGAACAACCCGTACGAAGTCGCTGGCAAGAGGATACTGCTGGTGGCCTGGTTTGGACCGGGATATAGAGGATATGGTAGCCAACTGTGCCGACTGCCAGTCGGTACGTGCCGAGCCGGCGAAGATGAACCTTCATTGCTGGGAAACACCAACAGCCCCTTTCCAGAGGGTTCATGTCGACTTTGCTGGTCCCTATTTGGATACCTACTTCTTCATCTACGTGGACGCCTACAGCAAGTGGCCAGAGGTCCAGATATGCAGGTCCATCACGGCCGAAAGTACTGTCAATATGTGTCGCGAGATCTTCAGCAAGTTTGGCATTCCGTCAGTCCTGGTGAGCGACCATGGCGTCCAATTTACATCGGAGGTATATCAACAGTTCCTGAAGACAAACGGTGTAGTGCACAAGATGGGTGCTCCGTACCATCCAGCAACGAACGGTCAAGCGGAGCGGTACGTTCAAACCATCAAACAGAAGTTGAAGGCGTTAAAGTGCACCAAGTCTCAGCTGAACCTGGAGTTGTGTAACATCCTGCTCACATACCGCAAAATGATTCACCCGTCAACAGGAAAGTCACCATCAATGCTCGTGTTCGGTCGACAGATTCGATCGAGGCTCGACCTGCTACTACCGAAAAACGAAACTTCAAGCAAGGCGGACATTGTCGTGCGCCAATTCCTGGATGGTGACAGAGTTCGTGTTCGAGATTTCCTGTCCAAAGATAAGTGGAAGTTTGGAAGAATAGCCGAGAAGCTGGGTAAGCTGCGGTATGCTGTACGTCTCGACGATGGGCGAATCTGGGAGCGCCACATTGACCACATAGTCGGTGTGGGCGCCGATCTACAAGACGTTTCGGTGGACACTCCAAGGGAGGAGGAGTTCATTGAACGGTACGAGCCAACCATATCCGCTGTTCCTGCAGTGGATCCTGCTGCGGCTGCAGCGGTTCCCGCTGCCACTATTCCAGAAGGAGAGGCTGCTGGTACGACACCGGTGGTTTCCAAACGTAATGCGGTCACGACGTCTACGCTTCCTTCCAGCCCGGAGCGTTCGACGTCCACCAAGGATAGTCGATCAGCCGTTTTGGAGTCTACGACACCGCTGCGACGATCATCTCGCATTATTAAACCTCCCCATAGATTGAATTTGTAGTTTTTATGATTGTTAAGCGTAATTTCTTTTAACATGGGGGAGAAGTGTTATATCTTGCATTATATAAACCTTGCTACTTTTCTTTTACACCTACATCGATATACCATGATTGCGCATACCTTGAATTATATAAACTTTGTTACCCTTGCTCGCGATCTGGTAGAACGAGAACTGTACTTTTCGCCATCACGATGAGCGCACACGGCGCTGAAGAAAATTGTTATTTTTCCAATAAATAAAGTGATTAAATAAGTAAAACTATTGTGAGTACTTTTCCTCGGCCGTCACAATAGCCTCATTTCCAATTTGGTATCGTTTGCTAATTTATAAGTTAGATTTTATATCACGTAAAAGAAAATGTGAAAGAACTATAGTTTCCTTAAAATAATAAGATTGAATAGTTGTCCCTCGAATTCGGTTTCCGTCTTGCCCACGTCTATTTCGGGCGAAACCTGAATTTAATTCCGGGCATACTTTCTACGTCTCTCTCTCTCTCTTCTTGGCGTAACGTCCTCACTGGGACAAAGCCTGCTTCTCAGCTTAGTGTTCTATGAGCACTTCCACAGTTATTAACTGAGAGCTTCCTCTGCCAATGACCATTTTGCATGTGTATATCGTGTGGCAGGCACGAAGATACTCTATGCCCAAGGAAGTCAAGAAAATTTCCTTTACGAAAAGATCCTGGACCGACCGGGAATCGAACCCGTCACCCTCAGCATGGTCATGCTGAATACCCGTGCGTTTACCGCCTCGGCTATAGGGGCCCTAATACTTTCTACGTGGCACTGGTCAAAAATTATGATTTGACCGTAGATGTTTATTCGAAAAGTCGATCTAATTCTCCGCCACGCAAATCAAATCATGTTTTCGAAGGGTGATTGAACGGAAAGCTTTTAAAATAAGGTGGATGTAGCTTGAGAATAACGACCAAAATATTTCAGTGGATAACTGACACTGAGGAAAATTACAAGTGGTAGTCGAAATACGCGTATCAGACAAAGGATAAGCAATTAGGGCGGAATTAAAAGGTAAGAAACTGATTACACTCATTCGAAAAAAACATCATTTCAAATAATATTTTTGCCAACCAGATTATTATACGCCAACAAAGTGCAACGCGGAAATCATTCTCTGTGATTGTAAAATACGATGTTTCGTATACAGAAAATCCACGCACACTTTAGCTTGCATCCTCCCTAGACGATGAAAGCTTGTGTTTACACTTTACCGGATGATGGGGAAAAATGATTTATTTGAATAATTGAACAGCTTTTGCTGCATCCTGCAGCAGTAAAATCCAACGTTGAAGTGCTACGTAGGGTGTGAATTGAAGGTTGGTTCAACAAGTGCACACGCTATTTTTTTTTCTCGCTCATCGGCTGTGTTGACAACGCACAGAGCGCCGCAACACATGCACAAATGACCGAATGTGTTTAAGGTTGAAGGATTCGTCATTGACATAATCGTCATCATCGAAAGTTTGAAAGCAGTTTTCTCGTCCAAAACTGAAATTTCCGCAGTAAAAATGTATTCACTGTATTCCATTCTCCACCTGCAATACAGTGAATACATTTTCACTACGAAAATGTCAGTTTTGAACAAGAAAACTGTTTTCGAATTTTCAATGATGACGATTATGTCAATGACGAATCCTTCAACCTTAAAATGTGTGTGCGCCGCACACATTCCATGTGTTCCCGGCCTCTTACTCATTTTTGTGCAGCTCGATGGAAACGGAACAGTCAAACGTTTCCCGAGCCGCGGCCAAACAGTTGGCCACTTGGTAAGATGGGGTTGATTTTCTGGATTTTTTTCCAGCAAATAGCTGGAAAGCAGGTGGAAATTGAAATGTTTTTGTCGCATTTCCATCTGCTTCAGCTGTTCGATCGAAAAAATCTCTGAAAATGTTTTCCGTGTTTTCCGCACATGGAAAAGCTTCATGCACCCGAACACAGGAATGAGTACGACCCATGCAACACATAAAATGTGCGGCATGTAAAGAGGGTCCATTTGCGAACGACCGACACAGCCGCTGTGTCGGTGTGAGTTAGCGTGCATCTGGGGAAGTGAAAATTGAACGGTGATGAAGATCAGCTCGACTAGCTGCTGCTTTGGTGCGGTTGCCGTCGTCTAATGCAAAGAGAGAAAAATTGTTAAGTCGCAAGTGGAGTGAAATTGAAACGTGAAATTTTGCGTAATTATTCGATTTTCAGTGCTAAGGAGGGTGTTTATCGATAGTCTACATCTTTTTGCTTCCATCTAATGAGGCATCGGTAGAGGTAAGTAAGAGTATCTGAAAAGGCGATCGTGCGAGGGATCGTGCGAGGGACGTGTGACCGAGTCGAACGCCCGACACACACTGAACACGCTAATTCACACCGACACAGCGGATGTGTTGGTCGTTCGCAAATCGACCCTCTTTACATGCCACACATTTTATGTGTTGCATGGGTCGTACTCATTCCTGTGTTCGGGTGCATGAAGCCTTTCCATGTGCGGAAAACACACATTTTTGGGACGGTTGGAATATGGAATCCGATTCCATGTTTGTTTTTATTTTTGGGCAATCTAAAAAATCATGTCATTTTCATGATTTTCAGAGATTTTTTCGATCGAACAGCTGAAGCAGATGGAAATGCGACAAAAACATTTCAATTTCCACCTGCTTTCCAGCTATTTGCTGGAAAAAATCCAGAAAATCAACCCCATCTTACCATGTTGCCAACTGTTTGGCAGCGGCTCGGGAAACGTTTAACTGTTCCGTTTTCGTCGAGCTGCACAAAAATGAGTAAGAGGCCGGGAACACATGGAATGTGTGCGGCGCACACACATTTTAAACACACTCGGTCATGTGTGCATGTGTTGCGGCGCTCTGTGCGTTGTCAACACAGCCGATGAGCGAGAAAAAAATAGCGTGAAGGTCTCATTCGCAAGTTGTGGATGAGCACGTGCAGTTGATAGGCAAACAGTCTCGACACTAAAAATAACATGTTCTCACTATTGTTCGTAGGCACGCTCAGAGAGTGTTGGAAGTGGACATCTAAGGACCGAAGGAGATGGTGTATTGCGAGGAAGGAACGTGGGGTGAGGTGGGCGTTGGATTCAGGTTGGCTTTCTACTTCACAGAATTGTTACTTGTTACTTGTTCTGTGGCAGAGTTGGTAAACGCGCCCTATCTAGCGAACTTGGGGAGACGTGGGTTCAAATCCCACCAGACTACGTGGATTGTTTCGCAATTTTTCCACTCAATTTGTCAATTTTTCAATACATATTGTGCCTATGAACTTCAGGCATAAAAAAGCTCGGACACCGTCTTCAGCCAGAGGCTGCACAGCCTGAATGAAACTTAAACACTAGACAAGGGACACACGAAGCATGCACCAGTGGATACGGAGAAGAAACTATTCTCACGAAAAGTTTCATCGCCCGGAGCGGGAATCGAACCCTCACCCCATAGCATGGTGCGATTAGAAGCTTGGTGACCCTAACCGCACGGATACGAGGCTCCACAACGTATGTCTGAAATGATTTGTTATTTTCATTCTGAGGAGATGAATATTGAAGCATGCGACGAAGTAAATTTTTACTCAATTTGGCTAAATTTTGCAAATTCAAAATATTTCATTAGTTTTTCAACAAGAAATTCTCAGCATTCAAAACCTGGATGACCTTCGGCAGATTCGATGTCATTTTGTATGTTGTTATAGTCGCTGTGCATCAAGAACGATTATTGACCCATGATTTTGTACATTTTGGGGTTACGCTGATAAAAAATATGTGTGATGAGATAGTATAAAACAGCTTTTAAAAACTTGTTGGTAGCCACTAAAGACACTGTATGCTAAAGACACGAAATCTGATGACTGTTGTTGTTGATGAAGATTTCAGCATCATGACGATGATGCTACCGAACAATGCCTTTAAAGCGCGTTTGACAGGTCTCCTGCTCGATTGGAAGGACATTGACAGTAAATTTGGAATTTCAATTGGAACATTTCGTGTCTCTGCATATGTCTTTTCATATATCTTTAGTAGCCACAAATTCGGAACCGTAATCTGGGGGGTAGTTGATCAGCGCAGTGAAGTTGATCGCTATGAGATCCACGCCCTTCAACCGCTGAGGACGCTACAATTATGTTCCGATGGAAGAACTTTTGACGTAAATCAGCATATGTTTTAGGACTGACCGTGATTTTGGCCCTTCAGACAGTAATTAGTCAGCACCCCTTATTGTTTCGATTGTACTGTTGAAAGTACTATACCAATTATCATCAGATTTTGCAGGCATAATATACACATGAACAACTACCTTCTGTGGAAATTTCATGAAAATTGTCTCTTACATATTTAAAAAGTTATGAATAGGTAAACATCGCACATGGAAAACACGAACCATTTTCACTAACACTCACCCCTATCGACACCAGTAGCTTCCAAACCAATTTATCAAAGTTGATAAAATTTTGTTAGAAAGTGTTTATAAGTTTCATAACTGCTAACGGAATTTCATAATTGGGTTTTTAAATTTAGAAAAATTCAATAAGTTTATATTTTTAAACCAACGAGCACCTTTTTCTACGCCTCTAAGATTTTTTTCAGATTTTTAGAATTCGTTTTGATACCTAAAATCAATTTCAAAAAGATTTATTCAAATCATCTTTTGACAGCTGGTCAACTGCTTGACAGCTTCGCCCAGTACAAATCGCTCCCATACAAACTTCAAATTGATTTTTAAATAGGTTCCCAGGCTCCAAAATTCATGAAAATTTGGATTTTGGCTCAGTTTGGCATGCAGATTTAGAATATGGAATTATCTAAACATCACTTAAAAAGCCAATTGTACTCACATAACTTTGGCTTTGATTGCCGGCTATGTTGATACTTTCTTTCAAAACATATTTATATTCAAGACAATTAGAGGGAATTTATGGTTTATTGCATTGCTAACTGGACTGCGACAAAGTGCGGAATCTCAAATAAAAGTGCGATATTGCATTAAATCGTTCAGGTGTCTTCACCGCACTTATTCATCACGAGCATGCACTTATGCACGGTGAAGACACCGGAACGATCTGACGCAAAATCGCACTTTTATTTGAGGATTTGCACTTCATCGTCGCACTTATAACCGCGCAATGCTCAATAAATGAACAATAATATGGGTTACTCTGTCACATACTAAACTTAATTCAATTTTTAACATTCAACATACATTAGTTGTAAGAATTTCAAAACTTATTCAAATTATGCGCAACCAAATTTAGTTTGTTCAATAATTTTCCAATCTTAGAATGTCATGTCATTGGTTGAACAACTTCACCCCGCATTAAAGGCGGGCGTTTTGGGCATTTTGACCATTAAAAAAAGTAACAGTTTCTTGTAAGAACTTCATTTAATCGTAGTGTGACCAGCATAAAAACACACGTAGAATTCACCGGCAGGGTACCCGGGTACCCACGAAACTGAAATGATCATATCTCCGTCAATATTCCACAGATTTTAATTTTTTTTTTTGGTTTATTCAACTCACACACGATAAAATATTTGGTTAGACCGGTCCGATCACCGTGGGTGCCGGAAAATCCGGATTTCCGGGCTTATGCTTTTATACAAAACAATGCTCGGAATTTTCGGTAGGTAGGTTAGTGGCAATATCGGTATTAATTATCCCAAAATTGATTCAGCATATATGTAGTATCTGACATGGGATCATAAAAACGTGTTGACTTTGTAGCTGCGATTTCGGGTCAGGTTTCCCGTGGGGCCATGGCTGGCAATGGCCACTGTTGACTACGCCACTGGCGTAGAGGCGCACCTTCTCATCCGACGTCATAGCATGTACACACACACCAGCGCACGCAAGTATCGTACAAACCGTTTACTCAAAACGTCAAACCACCGCTATCCATGTGAACAAGAACTCTTTAGAAACAAGTGCATTGTATAATTGATTCCACGTTTCTAGTTCGCAGTGGCAAATTTAGATGCATAATTATAGTGCTTTTAATAACCATTCCGTTAAAATAATATCAAGAAGTGAATTTACAAGTAGGTAATTAGTATACAGTGAGTTTTCTAGTGAACTAAAACATGAAATTATTGCTCCCCTAGTTGCATACAGTTCTCGAACTAGTGTCACTTTGTAACCTCCAAAATCGCTCAAGCTTGTATGAGCACAAATGTGTGGTAAGAAAACCATTCAATATTGTATTTCCCAAAGTTTTAAGTGAACGACAATCTTAGGAAATTCGACCAAACGAAGACCGAACCGAGTGACTAGACCGAAAGCGTACAGAAATACTAGGGAGACTAAACGTAAGTGTTTTTCTTTTCCATTATGTAACTATAGTTCGTAAGACAAAATGCCCGCGAAGAGGCCACACATTGAAATTTGTACCTCCTTTGTTCCATGCAGGAATTTATTAATCCACCCAGGATTCCAATATACCACCCTAGACATCCAAAGCAATTTTGTTTTATTGTCGGTGGTGAATCGGTGATTACTAAATCGGAAAAATCCCTCTCTGTTGGACATCTTCCAACATCTTAATAAATTCGTTTATTAACGAACAAGTCGGTTTATTGTCATGTCGAATCGAGGTCGGTCAAACAAAGGCAGTAATGCCGGCGGTAGTGAAAGTGGTGCAGTCAGTAGTGTGCAAGTGGTGGTCACAAATGAAACAATTGAACCGGAGGCAACATTTCCTGGTCGGGCGTGTCGAGTTTGCCGGGCCGATGACAACGAGGAGATGGTGAGGTGTGATATGTGTATCTAATGGTTTCACTTTGCCTGCGTCGGAGTCACTCAAGCCATAGAGAACGAGCCTTGGAACTGTGCAGAGTGTACGAAATCGGAGCAAATTGCTGAAGCGGTAGTGAACCCAAGTGATGGTGGTGTAAAAAAGAAACCGAATGTTGGAATCGATGGTGACAAATTGCAGCTTCCATTTCATCAGGAATCAAGTGATTTGCAGACACCCAAGACGTCGAACGCCAACAAAACAGGAACGCAAGAGGAGCAAAAGACAGCTACAAAGAAGACGGCGCCAAAAGGACCACGGAAGGACAGCAACAAGCCGCATCCAAAAGGAATTCACCAAGTGGCCGCGAAGGAACCCGACCAGAAGCTGATGAAAGGTACCGGAAGGGCAAAATCTGTGGTTTCCCAAGTGTCCAGTCGTGCATCAAGTAGGTCCTCCCAATCGCTTGCGAAACTGAAGCTGCAGAAGCTGGAAGAAGAACGGATTTTGAATGCCAAGAAGCTGGAACAAGAACGAGTTTACCTGGAGGAGAAGTATAAACTCCTGGAAGAGATGGCTAGTGAAAACGGATCCGACGTAAACAGTGTTTCGGAGGCTATAGGCGAATGGTGTCCCCGAGCGCAATCAAGCCACCGTTCGCAAATGGAAGATCAACGACCAGCTTCAAACGAGTTTCCTCACTTTGGTGCAAATCCCCCCGTCAACAGCAGATGCAGATCGTTCATCAAAGAGCAAGCTAGTGTTCACCGTGAAACTCCACAGTTCAATAGCCGTTTACCAGAACGCGACGAAGATTGCTGCTCGCTAACTAGGAAACAGATAGCAGCCAGACAAGCCGTGTCCAAGAATCTGCCCCAGTTTTCCGGCAACCCCGAGGACTGGCCCCTATTTATTGCAACATTCAACAGTACTACGACAATGTGCGGCTACACGAACGATGAGAACATCTTTCGGCTGCAGAAAAGCCTGAAGGGGCGAGCCTTCGAAGCTGTGAAGAGTCGCCTGGTGCACCCTTCTAACGTCCCGGGTGTGTTGAAGACGTTAAAAATGATGTTCGGGCAACCAGAGGCTATTGTACACACGCTCATCGAGAAAATCAACTCCCTGCCGGCCATAAGAGAAGACAGGCTAGAGACACTAGTGGACTTCGCCGTACATGTGGAGAATTTCTGTGCAACCGTGGACGCCTGCGACCTGGATGAATACCTGTATAACACTACCCTCCTACATCAGCTTGTCAGCAAACTACCTCCAACAATCAAGCTGAACTGGGCATAATACAGGCTCTCTATTCCAGGAATCAACCTAGCAGCTTTCAGTTCCTGGTTGTATTTCCTTGCTGAAGCAGCAAGCACAGTGACTATTCCGAACATCGCCAATACAAGACCAGCTCGGAGTGAAAGTCGAGGCACGAAGAAGGGAAATGCCTTCGTAAACGCCCATTCCGAAAATACTCCTGAAGAACCCCGTACATCTCACAGTTCAAATGGAAAGAATCCTAGTGCTAGCGGTGAATGCATTGTTTGTAAGGGAACTTGCAAAGCAGTCGACAAGTGTAAGCGCTTTCTGGAGTTTTCTCGAGATTCACGATGGGCTACAGTACGAGAGTTCGCACTTTGTCGACGTTGTCTCTGCCGCCACAATGGACTGTGTCAAGCCAAACCCTGCGGAAAGAACGGATGCCAGTTCAAACACCACGCGCTGCTGCACAACGACCAAAAACAGCAATCCACTGCGGAAACGCCGTCCTCTTCGACAGCAGTGTCTTCAGCAGCAGGCGGTAAGGATTTTCCAAACGCTACGACAAGCTCAACAGCGCACAGTTGTAACACGCACCAGACAAAATCAAGCGACATATTGTTTCGCTATCTTCCAGTAGTACTGCACGGCAAGCATGGATCGATCCGTACATTCGCTTTCCTGGACGATGGTTCGGATCTTACGTTGCTTGACGAAGAATTAGCCGACGAGCTAGGGCTGGATGGAGAAACACGATCGCTTTGTCTACACTGGACTGGCGGCACGCAGCGGCAAGAAGTGAAGTCCAAGGTCGTCGAAGTGGAAATATCCGGTGTACATAGTGGAGCCAAACAATTTGCGATCAACGGTGCACGAACAGTGAACGAGCTTTTGCTTCCATTCCAAACATTAGACATCGAGGAGCTGTAGTCGTTACACCCGCACCTGCAAGGACTTCCAGTCAGCTCATATCAAGGAGTTCGACCACGGATCCTGATCGGAGTTAAGAACCAACATCTTAGCCTAGCCCTCAAGTGCCGGGAAGGTAAACCGAACGATCCTGTCGCCATCAAAACCCGACTCGGCTGGACAATCTGTGGTGGAGGAACATCGGAATCTGCAACCAGCCCAGTTCACTCACATTGCCGCCGGTGAGGACCATTGTCAGACGGACGAGAATCTTCACCAAGTTATCAAAGACTATTTCGCGCTACATAGCATGGGGATTATGAAGCCAACCAAAGCGCTGCTATCCGTCGATGATCAAAAGGCACAAGCTCTCCTTCAATCACAGACCAACTTTACTGGAGAACGCTACGAAACCGGCTTACTCTGGCGTTCCGAAGCGGTACGTCTGCCGGATATCCAAGCGATGGCACAACGACGTTTCCAGTGCCTGAAGAAACGTATGAACAAGGACGAAACGCTTGCCGAAACATTGAGGGAAAAAATGGCGGATCATCTGAACAAAGGTTACATACGAAAGCTATCCGATGACGAACTGAGCCAAAACCATCAGCGCGTTTGGTATCTTCCAGTGTTCCCAGTGACAAACCCAAATAAACCGGGAAAGGTGAGAATCGTTTGGGACGCAGCAGCCAAGGCTTTCGGAGTATCACTAAACTCTGTTCTGCTAAAGGGTCCTGATAATCTTTCCTCATTGTTCACTGTGTTGATCCGTTTCCGTGAGCATCTCATCGCCTTAACAGGAGATATCCGCGAGATGTTTCACCAAGTCCTTATTAGCAAGGAAGATCAACAGTGCCAGCGTTTCTACTGGAGAGACGATGACGGGAAACTTTCGGTATACGTCATGTGCGTCATGACCTTTGGCGCTTGCTGTTCACCAAGTAGCGCCCAGTATGCCATGAACCTGAACGCTACGCGCTTCGCTCAAAAGTATTCCGATGCAACAGAGGTTATCGAAAAGCAGCACTACGTTGACGATATGCTAGTGAGCGTTGACACTGAGGAGGAAGCAATCAAACTTGCAGAAGATGTAAGGTTCGTGCACTCGCAAGGTGGGTTCGAAATCCGAAACTGGACCAGCAATTCGCAACGGGTATTGGAAGCTCTACGTGGCAGCAACACCGAGGAAAAGAACCTGAACTTGTCACCCGAAATGCTGACTGAAAAAGTGTTTGGCATGTGGTGGTGTACAGCGTCAGATGTCTTCACCTACAAGATCGGCTGGGATCGCTACGATCGTGAGCTCTGGGAAGGTCATCGTCACCCTACGAAACGAGAGGTCATACGTATTCTCATGAAAATATCCTCTTGGGCTCATCGCACCGTTCCTAATGTTCCTCAAGATCCTGCTTCAAGAAATCTGGCGTAGCGGCATCCAGTGGGACAATATCATTGACGAGAACGCCTTCGCAAAGTGGCGCAGTTGGCTGCAGGTTCTACCACAAGTTGAAGTAGTTCAAGTACCACGATGTTTCCGGCCTCAATTTGCTCCGGCATATGACGAAGTTCAACTGCACACGTTCGTTGATGCGAGCGAGAACGGCGTGGCTGCCGCGTGCTTCCTGAGATTCAAACGGAATAAAGACGTATGGTGTCGTTTAGTTGCAGCCAAAACAAGAGTTGCCCCCTTGCGATACCACTCGATCCCAAGACTTGAACTCATGGCAGCAGTCATTGGTACAAGGCTCTCTACAACAGTTCTCGGTTCCTTGTCCTTCAACGTAAGCAAGCGCGTCTACCATTCGGATTCCAGATGCGTGATTTGCTGGCTGAATTCGGATCACCGCCGTTACACGCCATTCGTTGCCTGCCGAGTCAGTGAAATCCTAGAAGCAACAGACCAGAAGCAGTGGCGCTGGGTCCCGACGAAGCTGAACGTGGCAGACGACGCCACGAAGTGGGAGAAGTTTCCGGATATGACGCCAGAATCCAGATGGTTCATCGGGCCAGATTTCTTGCAGCTATCTGAAGAATTATGGCCAAGCCAACCGAACAAAGTTATCAAGACAGAAACTGAACTTCGGGCCTGCCTGTTAGCTCACTTTACATCGCCTGATCCAGCTATCAACGTCTCTAGCTGGAAGCGGATGCTTAAAGTAGCGGCACTTGTACATCGTTTCCCTGCAAACTGCCGTTTGAAGAAGCAGGGGATGCCAGCCCTCTTCGTAGCCCCATCTACCGATGAAATCCAGTCCGCTGAACGCTACGTCATCCGACAAGCACAACGTGAAGCGTATCCGGAAGAACCAGCTAGGAGAATAGCACAGACGAAAACCGTTCCCAAGACCAGTCCACTGTTCAAACTCACCCCTTGGTTGGACAACAATGGATTGATGAGGATGCGGGGAAGAATCGGTGCCTGTGCCCAGGCTCTAGAAGACGCCAAGAATCCGATCATTCTTCCACGTGATCACCACACTACCCGACTTATAATCGCACACTACCACAACAAATACAACCACCAGAACCACGAGACCGCTTTGAAGGAAATCCGACAGAGGTATTGTATACCTCGATTACGAGCGACTTATTCGAGGGTACGACACAACTGCCAACAATGCAAGAACCACCGTGCTGTACCACAGCCTCCAATTATGGCCGATCTACCTCCAGAACGACTTGATGCCTTCGCTCGACCATTCACACATATCGGCATAGATTATTTTGGACCGATGGAAGTAGTCGTTGGCCGTCGAGCAGAGAAGCGATGGGGAATGCTGATCACTTGTTTGACCACTCGTGCAGTCCACATCGAAGTCGTAAACACGTTGAGTACCGATTCCTGCATCATGGGTCTTCGTAACTTCGTAGCGCGTCGAGGTTCACTTAGGACGATCTATAGTGACCGCGGGACTTGTCTCATCGGTGCGAGCCATGCACTGGCCGACGCGGCAATGGAAATCAATCACGATGAGGTGATGAAGGAAGTGATGACGTGATTCTCGCTTAGGCCAATAACCGAGGAATTCTCTGCGTTACTTCGAGAAATCACTAGGAGTTTGGACAGGGGAAATGGAGAGGTGTTGGGGATTTTGTCGTGGTAAACGAGTGTAATATTTTGATTCGCGATTAATAATGCGCTCGCGAAGAAATACCCTTCTAAACCTTGGACGACGAACGCGATCTATTGTGCCTCAAAACTCACCCTACATAAGTTATTCATTCGAACTAAGGAGAACACAATTCTAAACATCGACGCATCTGTAGTTTGCGTTTCCGCGCGAGACAATGCTGAACGCGATCAATTCACAAGTATAAACAAAATAACACGTGATAAATAAATCAGAAAGATCTTACCGCATGGTTCGCCGTCTATCTTTTACCGACCCTCTCTTTTTCCAGAAATTCATGCAATCTTTATTTGAGTCAAAACATTTATTCATTTGGACTAAAATATTACAAATGTCGACACCGAAGATAACGAACCATTCAATTTTTTGTGTTCATGCAAAAAATGAAAGGAAATTGTTTAACATGTGATAATGTAGGCCTTATAAGCGGATATCAATAAACTGCGCGCCCAATGGTCATTAAACAAAATGACTACAACAGTAACAAAATTAGCTCAAATTCGATGAACAACCAGACCACACTGATCCAGAGCCATGTAGTTTCACATACCAGATGAAATAAGTACATATATTTGATGATATTGTAGAGAAACCCCGTAACGTGGGTAGATCACCTTAGAATGGTGCGTTGCGGTGTAAGATCTACCAAACCAAATTTTGATCTTGATATTTACCGTATTTTTAAATATTCCAAGATCAAAGTTTGATGCTCTTTTCCTTGTGTTTTGTAGTATTTGTGTTTCAATGTACTGCTAATTAACATTGTATTTCAGCGGGATTCAGGTAAATGTATCGTACGATATAAATAATATTTTAAAAATATGTAACTGTGGCGAGCGTATCACTAATATGTAGCTTATTTAACGTACGATGTTAATATTATTTTATATTTCAGATTATCAACCACAGAATCTAGTAATTCAACCAAATGCCAACAAGATGACTAGGAAACCTGGATGAATTGGGCAGACAACTGATTCGAAGCAGTCTAACAATGGTGTGCCTGAACGTTAACCAAGCGTATCCTTTGGAGTTTACCCTTCCACTAACAACACCCAAATTCCCGTGACACCTAGGCCTGAGAGATCGTAGAGTTGTCTACATTTTTCATAGGTGTCCAAAACTAACCATCCTTTCCCATTCCTCAGCAGTCGCAAGGACGTGGCCAGGACAGTGCTCGACCATTGGAGGATTGCGTCAATCTTGTCTAAGAGTCAGAGATTAGTCCCAAATCTTTGTGCTTTGGTTCAGACGGGAAGGAGGCAACCCTCATAACAGCGGTCTAGGACTGTACCACCTACGAATTTGTGCGACTCGCTTAATGCTAATGCTAATGCTAATGCTAATGCAAAAAATGAAAGGAAATTATTTATTATCAACTAAATGTGCATTTGGAACTAGCGCCGACACATGACGTGACGAACTGTTCAATATTTGTTAGATAAATACATAAAAACCAGAGCTGCAGCATTTTCCTCTAACTGGCCTCGAAACTACACTGAACTGCTACAACAACACACGGGTACGACGATGTGCACATTCACATTGTCGACGACAACGCGGCCGATCCGAATGAAAAAAGCGGCACTTCCTTTGCCTCCAAAAACACACTAAACCGCCTCGTACGAAGATGAGCACGCACACAGGACATGCAACCTTTACTTGAGTCAACACATTTATTCATTTTGACTAAAATATTACAAATGTCGACACCGAAGATGACAAACCATTCAATTTTTTATGTAAATGCAAAAAATGAAATAAACATATTTATTATCAACTGAATGTGCATTGGGTACTAACGCCGACACATGACGTGGCGAACTTTTCAATATTTGTTAGATAAATACACAAAAACCAGAGCAGAATTGTATACATCCATTAGCATTAATTATTATGATAAAATGGAACGAGCTCACCAATAAACATCCTTCGAAGTGTCCAGTGCGAATGTGCTGCAGCATCTTCCACTAACTGGCCTCTTCTCCGAAATCACACTGAACCGCTACAACTAATCACGGGTACGACGATGTGCACATTCAAATTGACGACGACGACGACGCAGCCAGAATAAAACAAAGCGGCTTTTTCACTTTGCCTCCAAAATCACACTAAACTGCCCCGTACGAAGATGAGCACAGCCAAATCGGCGACGACGACACGCGGCAGGCCCAAATGAAAGAAATGGCCTCTTCACTTTGCCTCCAAAATCACACTAAACCGCCCCGTACGAAGATGAGCACAGACAAATCGGCGACGACGACGCGGCAGGCCCGAATGAAAGAAATGGCCTCTTCACTTTGCTTCCAAAATCACACTAAACCGCTCCGTACGAAGATGAGCACAGCTAAATCGGCGGCGACGACGACGCGGCCGGCCCGAATAAAAAAAAAGCGTCTTTTTCACTTTGCCTCCTAAATCACACTAAACCGCCCCGTACGAAGATGAGCACAGCCAAATCGGCGGCGGCGACGACGACGCGGCCGGCCCGAATGAAAAAAAAGCGTCTTTTTCACTTTGCCTCCAAAATCACACTCTTCAAAGTGGTATAAGGACATGCTCCCGAAAATCCGGTTTTTCCAAAAACCACATTCATCAGGTCGGCGCAACCAAATATTTTCTAGATAAAGCTAAGTTTCCAGATCCCAAGTTGAGCGCTCAAGTAAAATTCCTCCTTTTTCCGCAAATAATTTTGACAATTGATCTATATGGGGAGAAATGTCACTTTTCCTTACGGAATACAGTCCGGATTCGCTGGTTGTCACGCTGGTCACGACTGCGCCCCGATTAGCGAATCGTGTTCGTTCGTTGGGGCAACTGACAACTGATCAAAATGCTCTAGCACACGCAAGTGACGAGAAATACGTCACGAAACACTCACATACTTGCACAAAGGTTCTGTATATAGGAGCTGCGATGCGACGGCGGTCAGACGTCAAACTCGTTTTGACATTGATTTTGACATTGACAGTGCTTTTTAGTTGGGGTTTGCCCCAACCAGCGAACATTCAACCATCGAGACAGCCCATCTAACGAGCCACCAACGAACGAATCGGGACTGTACACGGACTATTTTTCCGCTCGGAAAGTGACAGCTCCATTTGATTTGCACGGGAGGCGTTACGAGCGTTACACTTTTTTCCTTACTTGCCAGCTGCGAACTGCTCAAGTAATTTTGATATGGAATCATTACTTGACCATTACTTGTCCTATCTTCTTGCACTGTACGTACGAAGTGGAAACTAGCCATAAATAATGAGTTTTTGAAATAAATGAGCCAAAAGTTTTTAAAATCGGTGAAAAATTGACGGATATATGATCATTTCAGTTTCGTGGGTACCCGGGTACCATGCCGGCATTTTACGGATTCACTGGTTGGGTCACGACTGCGCCCCGATTAGCGAATCGTGTTCGTTCGTTGGGGCAACTGACAACTGATCAAAATGCTCTAGCACACGCAAGTGAGGAGAAATACGTCACGAAACACTCAGATACTTGCACAAAGGTTCTGTATATAGAAGCTGCGATGCGACGGCGGTCAGACGTCAAACTCGTTTTGACATTGATTTTGACATTGACAGTGCTTTTTAGTTGGGGTTTGCCCCAACCAGCGAACATTCAACCATCGAGACAGCCCATCTAACGAGCCACCAACGAACGAATCGGGACTGTATCCCATTTCATTGTGGCGCATATTTTCGCGAAACAAAGTGTATTTTTCCGTGTAAATTGCCTTTTGTGTAACGTGTTACACCGATCTGACAGGAAACTACTAAATATAAATTACGTACCGACCAAGACGCCGCTGATTGTAACCTGACGAAATAGATACACTTTTATTTAAAGGCTATATAGGCACTGATATGTCTGGAATTTGATATATCAGAATATATCTAGCTTGCCTTATTAGCAGCAGATAACGAAATAACTGCAGAATATTAATTTGTTTCAATTCGTTTCGATAATCGTATTTCTACAAGCACAAAACGTGTGAAACTTCGGAGTCAACAAACGTGTGGAACACACGGAGCTATTTCACGAGACGTTTCGGATCATTTCATGAATAAATATTTGACAGGAGATCGCGTCCAAGCCCGTGAGTGTAAATCTCAATATCAACACTGTTGTCGTTTCGTAAAATAGACTATAAGCCTCTGTACGAATTTGCCCTGTCCTGCTCACTCCCAAAGAAAATTTGAAAACACTGCGTACAGTAAAAGTCACATTTGACTTTTACTGTGCGAACTGTTTTCAAATTTTCTGTGGGAGTGAGCAGTACGCCAGATTTGTGCAGAGGCTCATTCCAGTTTTTTTTTGTCACTCGACCCTGTCATGAAAAGAAAAAAAAAATGTTAAGGACAGACTTGTTAGAATCCCAAAATGGCCACCACAATGGCCGACTTTGGCACTAACTCAAGATTTCGAGCGCACAGATTTCTTCATAAACAAAACCAGAGCACCTGATATTCTTATTTCAAGCTTATTACAAGTGAGCAAAAACAGAATAATCAAATCCACTGTTATTTGAAGCTTGCTTCTTGAGATTTGTGCATTTGAAGTTCTGATGCACTTTTGAAGTGGGATTTCAAGTCGTTGGTCCTTAAACAAACTGGAAAATTTAGTTTGTTCGCCTAGATTTCAAACTAAATAGTGTGTTGTTTCGTCTTCAACCAAAGTAGTTTCTGCTGTTGAAATCGACTAATATTGTTGCTGTTTTGCAGTAGCATGCAGTGTTTAAACAACTAATTTGCCAGTTTGTTTGAAACTGAAATCTTTGATTCAAAACCACCAATTCATTTAAAAAACAACTATGTGGGGGTTTTTTTTCGTCACCGTTGAATTTTATGTTTCGAGATTTGTTGATTTTTTTCGGTGAAAAAAATCAACAAATCTCGAAACATAAAAAACAACTAGTTTGTAGTTCTACAAACATGTTTGTTGATTCAAACTACATTGATTTTCCACCATGATCACCCGACCGAGATGATCCATATGTGTGGAGTACTCCTGTCGTTCATCACCATATCTCGCGTTTAGTATCATACAGGCGAATCTACAATGATCGATTTCTCTTCGTCGATTTTCTCTTCGGATTATTCCGGAAAATACGACCAGTATTCGAATGATCTCTCGGTGTATTTCGGTGAAGGACGACTAGGACTAGCATCTAACACAACAAAAACAACCAAAAATGATTTCCAGGCCAAAAGCCGAAGAGAAAATCGATGAAGAGAAATCGATCATTGTAGATACGCCCGTATGATACTGAGCGCGAGATATATTCAATCACAGAGAAAAAGTCGTAATAGGGTATGTGTGCCATCATTAATCTCACGGTCCCATATTCATCCTATGTGAAAACATGCGATTACGGCACCGATTGATTCCGTTCTTTTTGTTTTCATGGGTGCTCACTTCTAACAAAAAATACAAAAAAGAAAAGAAACAAAACAAACAGCGCTTCAATCCTTTGTTTTTTGTAGGATGAAAATGGGAGCCACATGCTTAAGAAGGGAACCGAAACCCTACTTGCAAAAAATATAAAAAAATAAAAAAAAAAACATCGCCATGAACACATAACAACCAATTGCTAATCGCGGTGTGTTTGATAAGCTGACAGTAGTAAACGCAAATGTATAATTAGGAACAAGAGCGATGCGATAATTGCAAAACTTCTGCCACTTTGTGAAAGTCGTGCTTTTCGTATTTTTCAAGGTTACGCGCAGGTTATCGCTTTTGGAATTCTCTTGAGGCACATAATATTCAATCCTGTATACTTACTTATCGAACAATCAGCGCCTTGATAACCATCGATGCAGTCACATTTTCCTAAATAGCAAGATCCTCTACCCGAACAGTCATTTGGACATGTGGTGCGAACACCTTCAGCTTCACCAATTATTAAGGAAAGGGTATGCGGTAGCAGTTCGTCATTGTATACTGATAAGAACCATCTGCCTACGTCTAAATACTGCAAAATTGTGACATTAACAGTCATCGATTCCATATCTAATTTTGGCATTCCATTATCTGCAGATCGTTTCGATATAATATGTTGATCAATGTCATCAAGTTTGAGATCAGCAAAAGCAAATTCCTTTCTCCGACGTATTTCAAACAATGACTGGTGCTCATGGTTGGATGCCTTTTCTTCGAAATCACTTAGAGAGTGTGCATTTCTATCATCATTTATCACGCTCCGTTTTCGCCGCAATCGATGGTCTACCCTTCCACCTTTTATAAATTCCACGAAATCATATTGCGTTATGCTCGGTCCTACGTTTCGACGACCGTATACAGCAAAATTGGCACCCCATGGTAATGTGAAATTGAATTGAATGAATGCCGGATGTTTGTTACGAAATTCTGCATTCCAAAATTGAAAAGGCGGGATTGCCGCACGGTAGAGTTCATTATAATTTTTCAGTTCTACTATTGCCGGCCATTTTTGAGACACTGCCGAGGACATGAGCTGATCCTGTGCCTGCTGTTGCTGTTGTAGTTGTTGATCTTGATAATTGAATTGTGATAAACTGCTTTGTATATTGCCATAATGATTTGCTGTCGTGAAACTGTTGTGGTCGGCTGTACTAGTCATGAGTGATTCCTCTGTAGGTAACGTTGTTGAACCACTATTGCTGCCCACAGTTCCTGATATAATTCCAAGGTTACTTGTTGAGCTCGATGAATCTGAAGTGATAGAATCTTGTGCACTGGATTTCACATCTTGTACTAATATGCAATTGGTAGAATCGATATTCGTTTTCATCGAGCTTGTCGCTGAAATAAACAAAAATGACAAAATTAATTACAATTTGAATGAAACGGAAATTTACTACATGTAAACGTTATTATTCGTGCAGTTGAAAATCGGAATTTTTGACACGCGAATTTTTCTCCTAAACCGTGTGTTGGACGTACGTGCGGACGTACCGTGATTTCGGGTGAAATTGATCAGTGGGATGAAATTGATCGACGTGTGTACACGCCTATAGGTCATTTTTATTTGTTAAAAATGACGCTTTAAACTTAAAACAATTTTTGGGTTAATGGTCATCATCTGGCTCAAGGTTTATTAAATTATGAGTTTACGTGTTTTACAGCCAATTAGTCTCACGTTTCTATATTAAATTCCATATTTTCCTGAGCTGTGTGTTAGGCGATTTTCAAAGACACTTTCAAACTTTTGTTACCGAAGCTGTAACGCACATGTAATAAATATTCGAATAAATGTTTATAGTTGCCAAGTATTCGCCAAACCCAAATTCGTCATCAAAAGTTTTATAAGTATTTAAATTTATGCATAAAATTGTACTTTTCTGGAAGTAATCACTTATTTAGTATGACAATTACATACTTTCAGGCGTTATCCTTCGATTTATTAAAATTTTAACTTGAATAATTAAAAAAATACCGTCAGTGTACCAGTAGCCGCTCACTGTTGCAAAAATCAAGTTTTCACGCATAAATACACTCTTTTCGTCGCTGATATTCTTGGACAATATAAATCATATGAGAGCAAAGCCACTTTATGCAATATTTACCGAATAACATAAATTTTAAAAACAAAACAGTAGAATTTTTTGAGCGGCTATTGGACCCAACAAAGCTGTAGGAAATTTTATGTGTTCCATTAACCGCTCACGCAAAAAATACGTGAAAATCGTAAAATCTGTTGATTTTAGTACACAGTGTATTTAATCACTATTATACACTCCCACTGAACAAGAAAAAATAATTGTAAAAACATAGAGCTGCAAAAATAATTTACTTTTCCGCAAATCTAAAAGATGGCATACATTTGTCCGTGAGCGGAATTAGGACCACTTTGGTATCATACAAATTGTAATAAAATCATACTTTTTTGAAAAGTTCTACAGTGTTTTCTATATAATTGTACTTAGATTAAACTAACATAAAATGCAAAAACATTACAAATTGGCTTACCAGTCATTTAACAGATGATGTTTTTCTGCAAAACTGGCCTTAGATGAGCGGAATCTGGTACCCTGATGGTAGTAGAGTTGTAAAAGTTTTGCATTATTTTTCGCATTTTGGGGTGGTTAATGCTTACGAAGGCATTCAACTGACTGATCAATTTCACCCCTGAAGTGAAATTTTTGATATTTTATTTTGAATGACATTTATTACAATAAAATGATTTGCAGTTTCATTTCGTTGACTGATGCAATCCCTAGCCGTACTTGTTTTTAAGCATTAAGTTTGAGCATATCGATAACATTTCAAAAATTAGAAGCCAAAAACTGTAAAAAGTTATCAATTTCACTCGAAATCACGGTACTTCATCCGACGGTAGGTTTCACGTATGGATTTTGAGAAAATTCGATAATCGGGTGTGGGGAAATTTCGGGTTTCAACCGCGACGACTATAATTTCTGATGCAATTGGGGTTTTAAATTAATAAAAATGTATTGGTTTTTGAATTTCATACGAAAGAGCACCTTTTTCTGAACAACTATGATTTTTTTCAGATTTTTAGAACTTTATTTTGGTACCTAAAAATTATTTCGAAAAGATTTTCCAAAATCACCTTTTGACAGCTGGTCAACTGCTTGACAGCTCCGCCCAGTACAAAATGCGACGAGGGGTGATTCGACAAATCGCTCCCATACAAACTTCAACATGATTTTTAAATAGGTTCCCGGGCACGAAAATTCATGAAAATTTGGATTTCGTCTCAGTTTTGCATGCAGATTCAGAATATGGAATTATCTCAACACCGCTAAAGAAGCCAATTATAAACTTTTTCAATTCTAATGGAATAACAAGGTAAAACGCTAAATGTAATGATCAGAGCTGAGTTTTGGGGGAGGGTATGGTCAAGGGCCACGCCTTTCTTGTTTTCATGGTCATCTTGTGATGTGTTTTTGTTCATATTGAAAAGAGTTCAACTACGTTGATAATGGTGTTTGAGCTTCTTTTAAATTGAGCATTTTGGCTGCGTGCAATGGTATAAAAATTAGCAAATTTTTATGTACATACTATAGCTAAAGCTGTCCCGGCAAACGCCGTACTGCCTGCCCCTGCCTGCCCCGCAAGGTCATTTGTATGGGAGCCCCCCGTTCCACAGACCGAAGAGGTCCCGCACCAAGCTAAGAACCTTCCGCGGCCCCGACAGCACTCACATACAAAATTTCACACCGATCGGTCCAGTAGTTTCCCATTCCATAGCGGTCAGACAGACAGACAGAAATTCATTTTTATATATATATATATAGATGTTTTTTTTCGGAAAAACATTGAAAATGAATAGCATTCATCCCATGTTGCTGAACTGCGATGAAACATACGAAGGGGATGAATATTGCTTCCCTCATGGACTAAGCTGCCGTGAATCGCAAGTCAGTCCCATCTGCATTTTGGGCAAAAATGAGTTAATGTCCGTTTTCGAGCCTTCTTCGGATGATCTTTCAGCTGCGTGCATAAAAATATATAGTTTGTTCAGTAAAATTGAAAAACAACACCATGTCAGATTGTCCCATAATGAAATGTAATCGCATGTCAGTCCCATTACGAACTTGTGTGCCCTCCAGTGCAAGACCTAACACTATTTTAGCTAGTTTTACATTTTTCACTGTTATGTTTTAACGTTTGAAACAATATGTGAAAGTTTCATGATGATCGCAGAAGTTTTCAATTCATAGCGATTTTTTAGAGTTTCGTATAGAAATCGAATTTGAAAACTTCAGAGGCCATTTTCTCAATGCCTACTTTTTACATATGGGACTGACTTGCGATTCACGGCAGTAAGGGTCCGTTCCAATTGGAGAATCATAATTAATTTTCACTTAAACTTGACAGTTTGATAATTATTTCCTTAGAATAATTGTCAAGTTTAATTGTCGAACTGTCAAATTGTCTGATTGGAACAGACCCTAAAGACACTACAATAACTTTCGTTCGTTGCACTAAGCTCTGAGCTCAGTTAGTGACTTTCACTAGGTAGGCTGAGTTTTCAGCTGTCAAATAATCTCTAACGATAGAGATTCAGGGCTACCAACTTCGACACATCGTGCTGCATGTGAAAAAGTGACGTTTGTATATGCAAACGGCTGTATATGCGGTATATGCAAAAAGATGTAAACAAACCGATCAGCTGATCGCGACGTCATGTCTGTCAGAAAATTTGTTCGTCGCTTCGTTAACATGACATCACTTCGACAACTTCGTGCGCCTTCTGCTTGCTGAAGTTGGAATGGCACGACTGCATTGCGCGTTTCGCAGTAGATTCTCTGGCAAAAATGAGTCTTGGAATAGGCAGTTTGCCCGCCAATAAACTACATAACACTGCACCTCGAAAGAACATTAATGATAAGAATGAACAATCTCTGATATAAGTTTGGATGTTTGACCGCCAAAGAACTCTCAAACAATCAAACTAGAAAGAACAGCTTATATCAAAAAGAAGTGAAATCCTCAGATGGAATTAGCAGCTAGGCCACCAAACAGTTCTGTAATGGTATATATAGCCGATGCTCAATCCATCTCAATCTAAATTTATTTTTGCAATACGACTTTCGGTCGAATGGCTGCATGTCATTCGAACATTAGACCTCAACAATTTCATTTACCTCCTACACAATGACAGTGCACTAAACCACCGAACCCGTTATTTCACTTTTTTTTTAGATAAATTTAGATGTTTTTTGTTATTGTTTAACGCGTTTTTTTCGTTTGTTTATTCTTTCTTTTTTACCTATTTTGTTATTTCTTGAGTCGCCATTTTTTTTTCCTCGCGTTTTAAACATTTATTAGACAGCTCCGATGACCCTGGAGGGATCGGTTCTGCTTGTGCCTCGCACTGAGCCGAAACATACTTATTAATACAATAAATAAAATCTATTGATTTTATTTTCGTTCAACTCGTTTTACGTGATTTTTTTTTAATAAATTGGGATTTTAGATCGTATACAGTATCAAAACGGTCAATATAGCGCTCAGTTCTTCCGTTTGGTTGTCGTTTACGTACTTGCTGATGGGTGGTAGATTTAAATTGACGGGCAGTCGGATGGTGACGAACTAGCACTTGCGACCGGGTTCGGTTCCTTTTTCGAACTAGCATTTTCAATCTCAAATTGACTTATCACTTCATTCCTTCTGGCAGCAAACTCTAACTTTATTTTCATTGCTGCCCTTTTGTATTCCTCCATGATTTCCGCTAATTCGTGCTGGTAATTTTCTTCCAAACGCCTCTCTTTTTCTTCATACTCCTCGCGCCATTCTTTCCCTTGCTGTTCCAGCAATGGATGACTAGGGTAAGGGAGGTATTTTGGACCCCTTTAGGAAGTGGATGAACAATTCAGCGAAAAAAGAAAGTTCTCACTTCAAAATATGGATAACTTTAGTAGGCATTACGTAGATCAACATGTTTTCTGTCGGAAAAGGCAAAACAGAACTCAAAATTGTTGTAGTAAATACAAGAAATATCAAAACTCCTGAAGGATCGCGGGCTTCTATTTTGGACCACCTGATTTTATTTTGGACCACCAAGTGCACATATTTTGGCCCACCAAATTAAACTTCAATTGATTGATGAAATGAAAGCCACCTCAGCAAAAATTTCAACATAGTTAAAACTACGTGAAGTTTACATCTTTTCTATTCGTTTTTTGAGGCAGGGAACGCTTAAAAATTACGTAACGGTAAACAAAGATAAAATTTTGCTGCAATTGCCAGTTTTTACGCATTGTTGTATGATGTTTCATAAAAAATGTTACGCAAAACGTATATTTTTTTACATGACGTCAGTCACCATGCATAAATTTCGTAACGCTTCATGGAAGTGAGAAAGTCTAGTGATTTTGCTAAATATAAAGGCGTTCTACACATATTGTAATGAGTGGAAAGGCCATCAAAAATAAAGTAATTTGAATGATACGTAAATTGTCAAACATACATTAGATAACACATTGTCTCAGTCATCTACTGATTGCCGAGAAGGACAACTGGATGACTAAACACCTGAAAATTTCATCTTGTCGAAAAGCTGTCAGGACACAAATCGAATCGAAATTTTTAACTTGGCGAAAAGTTGTTAGAACAAATCGAACCCACAACAATCTCATTGTAAAATAAACGTATAACAGCCCAGATCATGGGAGGTCCCAAGTTGGGGACTCCCAACTTATTCTATTTATCTGTTTTTAGAGTACATTACATTGGCATGAATATTTTCTCCCTTTAGAGGGAACTGGAGAGATGGATCTGACAGATGGTCCAAAATATGTCCACATCTGATTATGTTGAACATATTTTGGCCATATCTCAAATCACCATTTTAGTAAATATTATCGCTCCACCGAGGTTAAGAACAGTTTATTTTGAGTTCTTACAAGGCCCTAACTACATTTACATGAAATAAATATTTATTTGTAAAATTTAATACCTCTTCGAAGCCGACTACAAATTTGTCATCTTCTTTGTTTTTGGTGCTTTTCCGTGCGTTTCATTGGAAGTGAAAACATTTTCTCTATTTTTGATACTGAACAGCATATTTAATTGACATCCAAAATAAAGGTCATCACATAGTTGAATACTTTTTGTGTTCCAATAAAAATTTACCAAGATTTAGTAGAGATTATGTGATAAATATCATAAAACTTTCTAGGTGGGCCAAAATACCTGCCTGGTCCAAAATACCTCCACTACCCTACGGATTGTGTTGTCCATGACGAGCTATCTATTCCGTAGCGGACTTAATTATTGAAGCTTGTTGGGGAGCTTCACTTGTGTATGGACTATCAACTCGTATTGATAGCAGCATTTTTTGTTGTGCAGCTTCAATACTGTAATATTTATTAAATTATATATAGTTTATTGCATTGCTAACTGGACTGCGACAGAGTGCGCAATCTTAAATAAAAGTGCGATATTGCATCAAATCGTTCCGGTGTCTTCACCGCACTTATTCATCATGAGCTAATGAATAAGTGCGGTGAAGACACCGAAACGATCTGACACCAAATCGCACTTTTATTTGAGATTCCGCACTTCCTCGTCGCACTTTTAACTGCGCAATGCGCAATACTTATATCTTAATTACATTTCATTGTACTTACATTAAGTGTATACATGCGCACTACACAAGCGATCTAACTTCCTACTGTTTGATTTGCTTTAAACAAGGAATACATTTCAACTATCTCAAAATACTTGTTTAGTGCTGCCAGTTTCACAAAACTCACCACAACAGTTATTTTATAAGCTTTAATCGCTGAAATTTTTGGAATGCACTTTTTTCTTTTTTGAGTTATGGCCAATATTGTTGAAAAATGTCCAAATGTATCATATAAGCCTTTTCTTTGAAAAATTATAACTCAAGAACGAAGCATCGTAGAAACAAAGTTTTTTAATGAAAATGAAAGCATTGTTTGATTGATTGATTTTCTCAGGAATCAAAAAAAAATATGAAGTGGAAAAAGTTTTCCACAAACTTTTCCACCGTTGAGAAAATTCAAAAAGAAAAGCCGTAAAAACTATTCCCGAACTCGCGGAAAATTGAAAAAAAAAACATTGAGAAGGTAATTTCATAAGCTTTGTTCGCTGAAATTTTTGGAATGGACTTTTTTTTTGTGCGCATATATTATATGGTCATTTTTCACATAATTGGCCATAACTCAATAACGAAAAACAAGTGCATTCCAAAAAATTCAGCCATCAAAGCTTATGAAACTACTTTCTCAAAAATATTTCTTTGAAAATTTCCAGCGAGTTCGGGCATACTTTTTCCGGCTTTTCATTATGAATATTCTCAACGGTGAAAAATTTTGTGGAAAGCTTTTTCCTTTTAATATATTTTTTTATTGATTCCTGAGAAATTTTGCATTCATTTTCTTAAAAACTTTGTTTCTACAATGCTTCGCTCTTGAGTTATGATTTTTCAAAGAAAAGTCTTTTAAGCCTATATATGGCACATTTGAGCATTTTTCACAAAAAATGGCCATAACTCAAAAAAAAAGTGCATTCCAAAAATTTCTGCGGTTAAAGCTGATGGAATAACCTTCTCAAAAATATTTTTTTGATATTTTTTCACGAGTTCGGGCATTGTTTTTGCAACTTTTGTTTGCAAATTTTTTCAACTGTGGAACATTTTGTGGAAAACTGTTTCCAGTTCATATATTTTTTTGAATTTCTGAGAAAATTTGCTTTCATTTTCTAAAAAAAAAACTTTGTTTCTATGATGCTTCGTTCTTGAGTTATGATTTTTCAAAGTAAGTAGTGTCAGGGGTAAACAAAGAACTACTACCTGAGTATTCCGGGATAATAGGCGACCCTGAATTTTTCTCAATTATTTTTTGTTCATATATCCATGAGCCCTGCCTGTGGAAAAATTTTCATGAAAATCTGGGACCCTTCGGCCCAATCCCTTACGGTAATAAAAAAAAATGCCCATCATCATCAACATTGTTGTCACTTCGTAAAATGGCTCATTTGAAGATTGTGCCTTTACCTTGTCACACACTTACGCACTGATTTTTCTGAAGTTTTGTGGTTGCTAGGACTAGAAAATTGAATTATAAAACTGTGAAATGTTAAGTACTTAGTAAATGAAATGCATACAAATACTTTCCATACTGTTGAAAATAAAAAAACACGTATTTCATTAGCTTTTTTTATGAAAAATGCTCAAAAATAGTCCATTTATCAGCACAAAAAAGGTTCTGTCCTCAATCAATCAATCACAATATTTCAAAAACTAATACTCTTTAAGAATGCTAGAAAAAAAAATGATTTTTAATAGTTTTCATGAAAAAGGATCATTTGTGCATATCTTTCATTTTAGGGTTGAGCACCTTGACTTTTCGAACAACTTTTTTTTTTCGGGACAGCCTAATGCGGATGCGTTATCGAGGATAAATGTATGCCTGATTGAAAAAGAACAAAGTCTGTCTAATCTGTTCGAAAATGTGCGGCAGCTAAGTGATCCTGAGGTGTCTAAACTCAAACAGGCACTGTTGAAATTGCTTTGACATCCATGTGCACAACAGAGCATGTGCCTTGTGCACCATCACCAATTTGATATCCTAGTCTTCTTCATGCTAAGCGCACCGCTTCGTTAGTATGCTGTTAATATTCCAGTATCGCCACTAAGCGACATACATGCTATTTTTCAAATTTGTTATTCTAATCGTTCTTAGCCTTTCGGCTCCGGTTAGCTTGTTATTGCTTAATGTGCCGCCATTGAGCGGTAAACTCTATGTTAGTACCACATCCATCAAATTTGTTATTCTAAAGCCACGCTGAGTTCATCGGCTCCTACTAATTTGCCCCGAGAACGTTGCTCTCTCGGTGCCGCCCGAGTGCCAATCAGCACTCGAGGTTTCCGCGCACGACTCGGATAGTCCCCGACGGTGGATATACCCTACCCGACGAAGAGTTTCCCGACACTGAAACTTCTCCCGCAACCGACTTCCCGGGCAGATGCCAAGGTCGGTCCTGCGATTCCGGTTGGAGACGGCTTCCGGTTCACAGGCGCCCTGACGACCATGCTCCGGTGCTTCTTCCCGATCGCTCTACTCTGACAGTCCCCGGCGGTGGATCTGTATTACTCCGACAGAGAAGTCCCCGACGAAAGACGTTCTCCCGTTACCGCCCGTGTGCCATTGAGCACAGTGACCTCACGCGCACTACTCGGATACTCCCCGGCAGTGGATCTATCCTACTCCGACAGAGAGTTCCCCGACGTAGGAAGTTCTCCCGAATACCGACCGAAAGCCAGTAAGCTCCACACCTTAATCGCTCACGACACCGGTAGTCCCCGACGGCGGATCTACCACACGCGGACGGAACTACTACGCTTGCCCCGGATTGTCTCTTCGATCATTCATTTGCTGCTCTCGCCATTTCCGCTGGAGAAACGACATTATCTTTATCACCGCAGCATTCACCGCGTTCCAGCAGGCTTCGTCGTGGCACATTCTAGTCACAATGTTGTCGGCCCTTATACCAGCACCGCAGATTGCTGTCATCTCGCTGCGCTCCACAGTGAAACGTGGACACTCGAAAACAACGTGTTCCGGCGATTCCTCGACATCTCCGCACTCCGGGCAGAACGGCGACCCTGCGTGTCCGAACCGGTGCAGGTATTTCTTGAAGCAGCCATGACCTGACAAGAACTGCGTCAAATGGAAATTCACTTCCCCATGATCTCTGTTTACCCATTCTACCAAATTTGGAATAAGGCGGTGGGTCCATCTTCCCTTCGCTGTGGTATTCCACTCGTGTTGCCACTTCGCTATCGTGGCGACCCGCGCTGCCTTCCGAGCCCTCTTGTGCCCCTGGCCTCGTAGCACTCTTTGTCCTCTTCTAGAACGAAGGCGATGGGAGCCATCCCGGCAATCACGCACACCGCATCCGATGATATCGTGCGATAGGCGCTTGCCACTCGCATGGCCATCAGTCTGTACGTGCTGCAGAGCTGCGCGCGATTTCTCTTCGTTTTCGTTGCGGTCGCCCAAGCTGGACCAGCGTACCTCAGAATCGATGTAGACACGCTAGCTAGTAACCGCCTCTTGCTACTGCTGATTGCTGAGTTATTCGGCATGATCCTCGCCAATGCCGTGATCATCTTTGCTGCTTTCCCGCATGCATAATCGACGTGGCTGTTGAAGTTTAGCCGGTCATCGATCATTACACCGAGATGCTTCAACTCCCGCTTAGAGACTATGGCATGTTCCCCGACTGTGATAGTAGCCTTCTGCACCACCTTGCAGTTACTGATCAGCACCAGCTCCGTTTTCTGGTGGGCTATAGATAGTTTCTTCCCCTGCATCCAGCACTCAACAGCGTCTACCGCCTCCGT